>NC_056624.2:171523432-171828610 GCF_002870075.4 Lactuca sativa | reverse complement strand
ATTCGACTTCACTCCATTCCTGGAAGCTGTAAGGATGCGTTTGAATTCTGATATCTTAAACAACACGATCATCACAACTGTGAAACCAACGAGGACGAATTGCTTGGCTGAAGAAAGCTACATAACATGGACAGATGGAAGAGTTGTGCAAAACATGGTTCTTAGATTACGAAATGTTGAATGTGGTGAAATTGAAATTAAATTGAGTTGGATCGATGTTCCTGGTGGTGGTAATAAACGTATGTAATTACTAATTAGCCCTTACTCCATTGATATATGCTTGTGTAGTTATTTCATTCGTTTCCAGAGGTCTATGTTGTAGTAGTAGATTCAAACAATATCTCTGATTTTATGTTAACAATGGAATGGTATTTTAGGGTTTTGATCGAAGTCAAAACACTTGTTTTTATGTGCATTGATGATCGTTTGTTCCATTTCTTTGTAAACTTGCTAAATCTAAAATATGAGATTCAAGAACATCTGGATTTGGTGATTTTTGTGTATGTCTGTTTATATTTCAGTTTTGGACTACATCTCAAAATGTTCGTTGTCTGTTTACTAATTGTCTTTAATGTGTGGATGTAGTTTCATGTGCTTGGTTGGAAAAAATGATGATTTGAAGAGGAAATTCAAAGCAAGTTTCTTGTTTGTTTTTTGCTGAGTTTTTAGTTAAAAAGGTGGGGTGGGAGGAACATATTAGTAGGCCGGCTATTTTGTTCTTTCTTCACACTAAAAAAACCTCTTCAGTACTTTTTAAAATAATTTCACATAATATATTGGGGAAAATGACTTTTGAAGGTAAATTAACTTTTGCGTTTGTACTCATTTGGTCCCTTTTCTTTTTTTTTGTATTCAATATACCATCGAACTTGTTGTTGGTGTTTACCACAGCCCTTTTGACCGGCTTTTGACCTGTGATAGCCGGTCAAAGGGTTATGGTGAACACAAACAACAAGTTCGATGGTATATTGAGTACAAAAAAAAAGGAAAAGGACCAAATGAGAACAAACGCAACAGTTGGTTACCCTCCTGATTCATTTTCCTTTTATTCATTTACAACAAATCTCACATCATCTCCTACTGATATTAATGACTTTATGAGATTCATTCTTGCTTCTCTTCAAAGCATAACTCACGAAAGGACGTTATTCATGCATGTACAACTTTGTAATGCACTTGAATATTTATTAGGGGAATCTTGACTAAGTAGGCGCATTTCATGATTACATTTACATTTGCAATCAAATGATTTATCGTATCATGGATTCTAGACAAGTCTACAAACGAATGGAATCACAAGTGTTGTGATTTTTGAGTTTACTTAGCTTTAAGATCGAACTCATGGGATAAGATACAACATCAATATGTACAATATTATGGTGATGTGTCTACAAAAGTAGCATGATATTATACATATTGATGTTGTATCTTATCCCATGAGTTCGATCTTAAAGCTAAGTAAACTCAAAAATCACAGCACTTGTGATTCCACTCGTTTGTAGACTTGTCTAGAATCCATGATACGATAAATCATTTGATTGCAAATGTAAATGTAGTCATGAAATGCGCCTACTTAGTCAAGATTCCCCTAATAAATATTCAAGTGCATTACAAAGTTGTACATGCATGAATAACGTCCTTTCGTGAGTTATGTTTTGAAGAGAAGCAAGAATGAATCTCATAAAGTCATTAATATCAGTAGGAGATGATGTGGGATTTGTTGTAAATGAGTAAAGGGAAAATGAATCAGGAGGGTAACCAACTGTTGCGTTTGTTCTCATTTGGTCCCTTTCCTTTTTTTTGTACTCAATATACCATCGAACTTGTTGTTTGTGTTCACCATAACCCTTTGACCGGCTATCACAGGTCAAAAGCCGGTCAAAAGGGCTGTGGTAAACACCAACAACAAGTTCGATGGTATATTGAATACAAAAAAAAAAAGGACCAAATGAGTACAAACGCAAAAGTTAATTACCCTCAAGAGTCATTTTCCCAATATATTGCCATTAAAGTGAACTACCTTTCTAAAAACTTATTGATACTAAATAGAGAAAATTCGGATAATAACCAAAAAAGGAGATTGGTTTGAAGAAAATAACCAAGGAAAATCAAATTTTGGAAGATGACCACATGATTCACAGAGCACCCTCTGCAGAACCATTAAATGCTCTGCGGATCCTCTACAGCTCTGTGGAATTGCTGTTTATTGATTTTTTTTTTTAAATTACATTTTTTTCGTTTTTTTTTGCGTTCATTTTCATTTATTAATACTATTTTTTTAAAAAAAACACTAATACCATATGTGATTATGTAAATAATTTGACTAAAAAAGGTTAAAAATAATAAACTTATGTTTGATATCAGTCCACAGAACTCTTTGGGAATCCACCCTCTGCGGATCTATTAAAGCCTCAGCGGATCCAGCTACAGCTCTGCAGAATGTTGGTTTTTTAATTTTTTTTCGTTTTTTTTTGCGTTCATTTTCGTTTATTAATATTATTTTTTTTAAATATACTTAATACTTTATGTGATTATTATGTAAAAAATTTGACAAAAAAGGTTAAAAATAATGAAATGTTTTATGTAATATGTTTGCTACTGATATATGTTTTTCATGTATTTGTACTGTTTGTATTTTATGTTTTATGGAAGAAAGTAAAAGTTAACTCAACTGGTTTTGTAAATAACCTAATAATGAAATGTCATATATATACATATATATATATATATATATATATATATAAGAATCAGTGTACACCTCTGCGGAGCAGTACACACCTCTAAGGATCAGTGTACAGCTCTGCGGATCTGTACACATCTCTAAGGATCAGTGTACACCTCTGCGGATCAGTGCATACCTCTAAGGACCAGTGTACACCTATGCGGATCAATGCACACCTCTAAGGATCAGTGTACACCTCTGCGGATCAGTGCACACCTTTAAGGATCGGTTACAGAAGTTATAGACGTATTTAAGTAGTTATTTGTGAGTTTGTGAGTTTCAATTACTAGTAGAAGTTGTTTTTTCGTTATGTTTGTAGAGAGTGATTTGTAAAATGAGTTTTATTATTTTGTGTACGGGAGGTTCGTGGCAGATAGTTAATGGAGTTGAGGTTTACATTAGAAATAATGTGAAAAACTATGGTTTAAATCTTCCTCCTAACATTGACCATGAAATGTTATTACAAATGGTTAGAAGTAAGGCGGGTGTGTTAAATAGTCATATATGTTTGTCTTTTAAACACCCGGAGTTAGGGTATGTCATGGAACTTGGAGATGAAACTGATGTATTTCAACTGAGACATGTAATGTCTGAATCAAAGAAGACGGTGCATTTGTATTTAACGGTGGTAGGTGAAAAAGATGAAAAACAAGCAGTGGTTAACAACCAGTTTAATCCAACAAAAACTAATAGAGGTCGTAGAGAAAGCCAATGTGATGGAAACCGTTCAAGGGGAAGAATAAATGACACTTTTGTATCAGATAATGATAAAGAACCAAAAGTAGGCATGACTGAATTACAACGTGAAAATTTGTTCGAATTTAGAGAAGTTCCTGAAATTGATGATCGAAGATGTGCGGAAAAATCAAATGAAGGGTGGTCGGATGACGAGTACACGCAACGAAAAACTGTTTTTAATCCATGGTAAATTAATTGTCAATCAAATCTATAACACCAAAAAAGTGCTTGCATTTGATGTTAAATTCAAAGCCGTTAGAGGAAAGTTTTAGATAAAGGTTGAAAAATCTTCAAAATCTCGGTACCAGGTTGTTTGTATGCAAGAAAAATGTCATTGGCGTTTATACGCATGTGTCATTAAAGGAACAGAAATGTTTGAAATTAAGACGTTTAATGACGAGCATACATGTTCTTCATTGCTTATACACCCAAATCATAGGCAAGCAAATAGCGAAGTTGTGGGAACCATAATACATAACATTATGGGTCAAGGAAGTTTGAGAGTTTGGAAGCCTAATGATATAATTAGAGATATGAATGCTTTGTTACAAATAAATATGAGTTATTCACAAGTGTGGCATGCTAGAGAACTTGCTTTAGGATTAATGATGGGGACCCCGAAGAAAGTTTCTCCAAACATCCAATTTATTTTCACAATCTGAAGAAACATAATCTTGGTACTGTGACGTACATAAAAACTGATTTAGATGATCGTTTTGAGTATTGCTTTTCGCTATTGGATGCGCGGTAATATATTCTTAAATATATTTGTTATTATCTTAAATGTTTATATACAATTTATATTGTTGATATATTAATGGTTTTTATAGTGTTGTTGTTGATACGTGCTTTCAGAGAGTGTTGTACAAAAGTTATTATTACGATTTATGGATGGTGCTCATTTGAAGGGAAAGTACAAAGGCACCATCTTGCATGCAGTAGCCATGGATGGCAACAATCAGATCTTGCTTATTGGGTATGGAATTTTCCCAAAAGAGACTACAGATTCTTGGACATGGTTTCTTGAAAAACGACATGAATGCATTGATGATGTGGAAGGTCTGACAATGGTCACAAATAGAGCACCCCCAAGTGCTGTAAGTATTCAAAATGTTTTTCCAAATGCTCAACATGGATTGTGTTGTTTTCATCTAATAGGAAACATAGTCCACACCTTTGGAAAAAACAAAAAAAATAGCAATTTGTTTTGGAAGCTGGTAATAGCTTACAAAACCACTGAGTTTGAATTCTATTGGGGGAGACTTCGTAATATAAGAGATGGCGTAGCGACATATCTCAGTCAAATTCCACGTGAGAAATGGACCGGAGCGTATTACCTTACCACGAGGTATGATTCTATGACCTCAAATAGTGCGGAGTCCATGAATGTTGTATCAAACAAAGCAAGGAAGTTGCCTATATTACCACTTCTTGAGTTCTTTTGCGCACTTATGCAGAAATGGTTTTACAAACGGCGGATGGTTGCAGGTATGATTATGTTTACTTTTAAATTATATGATAAATGTCATATATAATAATATATGTTTGTTTTAACAGAAAAAGGTACAACAAAACTAATGAAGTGGGCTGAAGATATGGTTAAAAAAAATAAAGAGGGGATTCAAGGATGGTTGGTATCCAGTGTTGACAATACAACATATCAAGTGCATGACTTCAAAAGCGGTGGCATAGTGAATTTAAGGGAAAAGACTTGTTCTTGCAGATATTAGCAACTAACTGGTTTTCCATGTGGTCATGTGATAATGGTTTTAATGCACTTGAAAAATGATCATTGTGGCCATATAGCTATAGATGCTTATAAAATTGAAACATATCGAAGAACGTACAAGCAGGCCGTATACCCTCTTTCAGAACTTAGTGATTAGGAGGTTCCGAATGACCTTATGGTTGTTAACCCTCCTGTGATGGAAATACATCAAGTCGGTAGGCCAAAAAACACCAATCGTATTCCATATCAAGGTGAGGAACCAAAAATAAAAAGGTGTACTAGATGCCATAGCACAACTCATAATGCAAGGACGTGTAAGGAAATCGTTCCAAAGAACCAAAGTAAAACTAAAAAACGTATTGGGGCTTCAGGGAGTGGGACAAAAGCGACAGAAGAGGAACAAACGCAAGCGACCGAAAACCAATGGCAACATGAGCCAGAGAACCAATGGACACAACTTACCGAACAACAATGGCAGCAGCAGCCAGACAACCAATGGACACAACAAACCGAACATCAATGGCAGCAGCATCCAGACAACCAATGGACACAAAAGACCGAACATCAATGCCAGCAGGAGCTACATAACCAATGGGCGCAAGAGACCGAATACTAACCACAGGAAGAGCTACAGAACCAATGGCAGGGTTGCACCGAGTACCAATTGCAGCAAGAGCCAGATAACCAATGGACGCAAAAGATAGTAAACCTAGGGACACAAGCAACAGATAACCCATGGACAGAATACGAAAACAGATCAAAGTTTATGTGGTTCGATTTGAATGAATGAAATTTATTTCAAAGTATGTTTATTATGAGGGTTGTATGTTTATGTTTTTTAAGGTATGTTTTGTAACCTATAAAAAACATGGAATATTTGTATAATTTTAATTAGGTTATTTATATGCACCGATTTGTATTACGTTATTTATATGTAGTTGGTTTGTATTAGTGTGTTTTAAAAAGAAATTAATATTAATAAACTAAAATTAACGGAAAAAAAAATGAAAAAAAAACTTTTTTTGTCAAATTTTTTACATAATAATCACACAATGTATTAGTGTATTTAAAAAAAATTAATATTAATAAACTAAAATTAACGCAAAAACATGAAACAAAAATTTAAAAAAAAAAATTAAAAAAACAACATTCCTCAGAGGTGTAGCCATTATGCAGAGGGCTTAATAGATCCGTAGAGGGTGCTCTGCGGATCCTTTGGTCATTTTTTGAAATGTGTTTTTCCTTGATTATTTTCTTCAAACCATCTATTGTTTTTTGTTATTATCCGAATTTTCTCTACTAAAAAACACTGAAGTAAATAATTTGTGAAAAAACATTATATATATATATATATATATATATATATATATATATATATATATATGGGAACGTTCAATCGAAAACATTTCTTATCGCAAGAACATTTGAGAACAAAATTGGACAACACGATTTTTTAATTAAAATTATAAAATGCTATTCATATAAATCGAAAAATTAGTTACAAACAATTAAAAAACTCACTAAGTAACACCACTCATCACCCAACCAACACCACCCACCACCACCAACCACCACCCGCCACCACCATCACCACCCAACCACCACTACCCACCTCCACCGCATGCCACTACCACCCACAACCCCTACCTACCACCCATCACCACCACCGGCCGCCACCATCCATCACTACCCACCACCACCAGCCACCACCACCAACCACCACTCACCACCCATCACTACCCACCCACCACCACCACCACCATCACCACCCACCACCCAACCACCACCACCCACCACCACCCCCACCACCACCACCAACAACTCCTACCTACCACCCATCACCACCACCTGCCACCACCACCCATCACTACCCACCATCACCAACCACCACCACCTATCACTACCCATAACCCACCACCATCACCACCAACCACCCACCACCACCCACCACTCATCACCACCCACCATAACCACTAACCACCACTCGCCACCACCATCACCCACCACCCACATCCACTACCCATCACCACCGCCTGCCACTACTACCCACAACCACTACTTACCACCCATCACCACCACCACCAACCACCACCCGCCACCACCACCCATCACTAACCACCACCAACAACCACCACCCACTACCCACCACCACCCATCACTAACCACCACCATCACCACCTAACCACCACCACCCATCACCACCTACCACCACCCGTCATCCCCACCACAACCACCACCACCCATCACTACCCACCACCACCTGCCACCCATCTTATCCATCACCTACTACTACCCACCACCATCACCACCCACCACCATCACCACCCACCACAAACACCACCACCACCAACCGCCACTACCATCATCACCACCTAACGAGCACCACTTGCCACCACCACCCACCTCCACCACCCAGCAAAACCATCACCCTTCAGGCCGTCACTATCACCACAACTTGCAACCACCACCACCAATCACCACCACCCCGCCTCCACCACCCGTCGCCACCACCCCCACCCCCACTTACAAAGATTTGTTATTGTGTTTTTGATTCATTAGGTTTTCTCTTGTATATAATCACATGTGATTGTATGTATCGAGTCACATGTGATTATGTGTATCGAATTATACATCTAACTCCTCAAAATTCTGCAAGAATCATCGAAGCAACAATGGTGGGTTGGAGGATTAGAGCAAACATGGAAGAAATAGACGTTGAAAAATATTACGGGAACCCCTTATCTTCTCCATCAGATTATTCTATGTGGGAAAACTTTCCACGTCCAACCACTTTGCTTCCTCCCAATCATCATGTCCCTATTGGAAGACCAAGGAAGAAAAGAAGGAAGTCAGTTGTTGAATTAAAAGATATGGTGAAGGGTGGTAAGGCATCAAGGAAGGACAAGAGTGTGACATGTTCAAAATGCAAAAAGCTTGGTCATAATAAAAGAAGCTGCAAAGGTCAAAGTGCATGTGATGATAGTTCGAGCAAGAAAGGGAAGGCTGGGCAAAAAGCTAAAAGTGTAGGTGATGGTAGTTCAATCAAGAAAGGGGAGGATGGGAAGAAAGATCAAAGTGCAGGTGATGGTATGTCACACCCCAAAACCAAGAACGGCGGAAACGTTCTGGGGCGGAGGACGTCATGTACAGTATCACAACCCAGTAAATGTAAATAAGCAAACAACATCATCCATTGCATTAAATATATAATTTTAATACAAGCGTGTTCTGTACAGTTTTAGACACCAAAATATAATGTAAATCAAAATAATATGATGAGTCTTGAAGGCGCTCCATCTTCTCAAAAGTTGGCATCGGTACCTGTCTACTGATGACCTGAGAATACAAGTTATTTTGAAAGAGTTTATCAGCATTAAGCTGGTGAGTTCATAAGTATTTTAGTGTCGATGTTTGTTATCAAAACGTTTGAACGTGTCTCAAGTATAAGTTTGTAAAATGTATGTAAGTGTTTGTAAAAGTTTGAATCTCTCAGAAAAACCTATATTTTCTATTAAAGTAGCCTTCTACCAAGGCTTAACTGTTTTGTATGTTCGTTTGTTGTAAAAGTGTGTAATTTCCCAAGTGTAACTATCATTTAACAAAATATAGTTTGTACATTAATGTTTAAGTGAGGTTATCACTAAAAATATGTAATGGGTAAATCATTGTAGTACTGTAGTTTTGTATTATAGGAACTACTGCTGTACTAACTACCTTAAACCGGATTTATATTAAGGTATAATGTGATAATTGCACCATACTATCGACTGGTAACAACGACATACGAATGGTCGTAATAACGAAATGACGTTTGGCACTCGCAGACCTGCAGGTCCGGCTGTAGCTAGCAGCAAGGTGTAGGATAGTCAATCCAGTATAGATCTATACGCAAACTCACGCTCTCCCTCCAAGAGAATTCTGGCTACAACTCGGGCCATGACATTTAAGGCATGCTCCGATTCAGTGGATCACAATTGTTATCGTATTCTTGTATATGTAATGTTTCTCGTTCTAGTATAGTTGTATATGTTCTCCTCCTAGTATAGTTGTATATGTTCTCTTTCTAGTATAGTTGTATATGTTCTCCTCCTAGTATAGTTGTATATGTTCTCATAGTAATGTAATGTATAGACTCATGAATGAACTGACTCATTGATCTAACAGTTGTAGTAGTATGATCCTGTGTTACCCCGATGGTAACTTACTAGTAATGTGTATAGTACGCATGAATATGGAAGTACTTTTATGTCTATATATGTATAATTGATATATAACTAATATTGAAACGACCTTCGGATGGTCACCCGAAATCCCACCAGACCACATCCAAATCAAGAAAAAGGAAATAGGGCGAATGGCCTTCCTAAGCCCTTTAAACATTGCTTATATATCTATACATGTATGGGCATGCAATTTATAAGAAGTATAACAAAGTTTAAATAAAAGTATTTGGTAAGTAAAAGAGTTTGTAAAACATTTCAAAGTAAAGCAGTTTGATAAACAGTTTGAACAGTGATAAAAATCATTGGTTTTCTAGTTATTAATCACATGTGATTAATGCAATCACATGTGATTGGTTTCAATAACTATAAGAATTGAACTTGTATCCCCCCCCCCCATAAAGTATTTAAAACATTTAAAGTATTTCAAAGGTTAATTTAAAGGGGTATGAACTCACATGCGGTGAGTGGTTTGGATTGTAGTGTCGGATACCGTGCTAGGTGGCAAATGGAGACTTGTTCACACGCACGAGCCTAGTTATCATATAATAAGCATATATATAACTAATTAGCCAAATAATAACTTAATGAAATAAGTTGGGACACTTAGGAACATGTAAACACTTTGTATAAGTGTTATAGGTCCTAATGGTTGCATCTAAGTTGCTATGGGACAAGGCTAAAGGGGGTTTAATGTACCAAATGACCTTGTATATGAGTTTACCACCCAACAAACCCCACCTTTGGAGTTTACGGTCGTAAACCCTTGAGTTTACGTCCGTGAACTCTTGACTTGGTGGTTTTGGGTGTTTTAAAGTGTTAAATGAATTCTAGAATAAGCCTAGCATTTGTGGTTTAATCCTTTAGGTAGTTTAGGGCCTTAGAATGCTCCTTTGAGGAGTTTACGACCTAAAGACCATATCCCCTAGAGTTTACGGCCGTAAACTCCTATGGGGTGGGTGTTTTAATTCTTTTAAGCCTCTTGCACACAAAGGATAAATTCTAGACTTTTGTTTAAGGCTAAAGGGGACTTTAGGCACACTTTGGTGCCTTCACTTGGAGTTTACGGCCCAAGAGTATTTCTTGGTCGTAAACTCCCTTTTAGGGATGATTTTGATGTGATTTACTCCCCATTCAAGCTACAAGTAATAGAGGGTTATTGTCTAAAGCCTTAAGGGGTGTTTAGGGCACTTTAAGCCCTTGAAAAATGGTGTTTACGGTCCAAGAAGTTGTTGGGCCGTAAAATCCAAAAGCTAAGTGTTCTTGATTGTGTTCTAGCCTTAAAATATCATACATAATGTCCTTAACTAGTTACCTAACAAGGAAATGGGACTAGGTAGCTTTTAGGCTTCGTTTTGGAGTTTACTCCCCAAGAACGTTCTTGGGCGGTAAACTCCCGGGTCTTACAAATTTGACATGTAAACTATGTTATTAAGCATATAACATGCATTAAAACACAACTAGGAAAGTAGACTCACGATTTGGGATGAAAACCCGAAGATCCGTGAGAGAGAAATTGGTTTTTCTCTAGTTGGAAATGTGAATAATGAATAATTTAGTTCAAAAATCTATTTATAGTCCTGAAATATTTTGGCAGAAAATATTTTATTCTGGAATTGGACTCTAACATGATGAAGTGTTGAAATGCTCAAGTTTCACAAACCCATGAGCATCCACTCTCCTGATATCTCCTTAATTGTAAACCCTAATGTACACAAACTTATTCGGAAAAGTTTGAAGTTCATTGAAACTGGACTAGCTTCTATTGAATAGTTAGTGTTCGTACAAAATGGAAATTTCGGGTTGTCACATGGTAGTTCAAGCAAGAAAGGAAATGTTAGGAAGAAAGCTCAAAGTACAGGTGGTGGTAGGCAAAGTTGAACTCAAAGTGCATGTGATGGAATTTCAAGCAGGATAAGGAAGGTTGGGAAGAAAGGGAAGAGTATTGCATAAGTTATGACTGTGTTTTCATATGTTTTGTCTGTGTTATGAACCAATTATGGTGTTATGATCTTTTGTGTTTGTTATATTTGTCATTATGTTTTGTGTCTGTGTTATGAACAATTATGGTATGACTTTTGGGACCTGCTGTCTATGTATGGTATGACTTTTAATGTATCTCTATTTTCAATTATGGTATGAACAATTGGTGCTATTAATATGTTGCTATGTTTTTGTTTTAATTCCATTCCATCTAATTCAATTCTATCCAATCATTCAATTCAATTCCATTATAATTCAATAATATTCAGTTCTATTCAATCATTCAATTCAATTCAATTTCATTCCAATAGAAAACCAATCAATTGCATTCCATTACAAACCACTCACTTCCGTTCCATTATAAAACAGTCAAGTCAATTCCATTCGATTATAAAACAGTCAACTGCGTTCCAGTAAAAACCACTCAATTCCATTCCATTACAAACCACTAAATTCCATTCCATTATAAAACAATCAATTACATTCCAAAAGAAAATTACATTCCAACAGACAATTCTATTCCAATAGTCAATATCATTCATACATTGTCATTCTATTACATTACTTGTCATTCTATTACATTACTGCCTTGATGAAACAAAAGATAAATACATTGATAGCATAAATTAAAGCTTGTAAATTAAAATTGACACAAAAAACCCAACTGGACACTAATAACAGCCTCAAGGCCCTATACTCATGTTGAAGCTCGTCCAATGACTTTTGCAAATCAGGGGAGATACTTTTTTCAGTTTTTTCATCATTAAAGTTGTCCTCATCAACCCAATCTATGAAACCACATGTTGCTTCTTGCATTTTGAGTAATTTGTTGTATGTTAAAGGTATGTGATATATAGATATACTTAAGAAGAAATTGCCCTTACCTTCCCAGTACAACAATAGAAAAGTCTTCCAGGGTTTTTCTTAGTAGTTGATCTTCGTATCACACCAACTTGACCACACTTGCAGGTTTTTTCTATTAGGGTCGATTGACACTTCACAAAAGAGGAAATGAAAGAGACGAAGAAATGGTGCATTTGAAAATAGAGAGAATCAGGGTTTAGGGGTGTTCTAATAGATTTTTATATAAAATTACGAAAATACCCCTCATGTGCAAAGCACGTGGGGGGACTTAACGTTTGGAATTGACGACTAACGTACCCAGGGACCAGGCGGGTAAAAAAAAAGAAAACCTGAGGATGGTCCGAGTGTAAAACAAAAGATAGAGACCAAACCCACAACTTTAGCCAAACCACAGGGACTATTTTCAGTATATATATATATATATATATATATATATATATATATATATATATATATATATATATATATATATATATATATATATATATATATATATATATATATTGAAAGAGGATACATTTTTACATATTGAATTTAAGGGTATTGAAAAAGAGTAAATCGTGTATCTAGTCCCTAACGGTTTTTTTTTTTTTTTTTTTTTTTTTTTTTTTTTTTTTTTTTGCATTCGAACCATTCCTATGATATGATTTTGTTACGTTTCTCGTCCATGTACTACGTAAAAAGACTATGGAAAATCTCCAATAAAATCCCAATATTTTGTGTTAGTTATGGTTTAATCTCATCTTTTATTTTTTGAACAAAAAAATCTCGATTATTTTATATTTTGTCCAAATTAACATAACAATTCTTTTTTTTTTCAACAGAAAATAACATATTATCGTATAAGTTTAGATAATCAGGATTTTTTTTTTAAAATGTTCGGTTAAACCGTAAACTGACCCAAAATATTAGAAATTTATCGAAGATTTCCTAAAAGATTATTTTACCATTTCTATATTTTCTTAAACTCTTTTAATTATTAATGTTGCTTTTTATATTACTATTAAATGTCGTGGGCCCACCCATACCACAAACACAAACCTAATCAACTACTTCCTTCTTACTCTCCTCCATCGGTCAGCCCTTCTTCCTCTTTACCACTGGAGTTGCCGCCTGAACCACCATCGGAATTGTTGTCGGAGTCGTCAACTCTGTCACACCATCGCCACCCGCTTCAACAAAATAGTCAATCTTCGGTCCGATCAATACCCATCTTTGCCACCTGTAAGATCCTGTTTTTGGGGCTAAAAGTTTTAGGCTTTCTGGTAAAATAATAATCTTTCTTTAATTTGAAATAAAATAAATCGGAGTGAAATAAATTAAATAATGGAAATGTGAGGTTAGGATGGAAAGGGGCAATTTTGGAAAGTTGTTGGTTGTTCCTTAGTTAGTTTGGAGTAATTTTGAAAAGGTTTTTTCAAGGAAGGACCAAAGTTGCTTAAGTAACCAAAGATGGGTCTATTTGAAGTCTTCTTCTTCTACATTTTCCCCTCAATCACGTTTTCAACCATTTTCCTCCCATTTGAACAATTTGCCACCTTAAATCCATGGTTTTTTTTGTTGATTGGAATTGTTTGATGAATCTCTACTCAAATCCTTCCAAAATATTGCATCAAAGGTATTCTTCTTCCTCTTTTTCCCCAAATTTGAATTAGGGTTTGGATGAAATGGTAAATATGAATTTCATACTATAATTGTGATGTTTACATGATTTTAATGATGTATTTCCTTTTCCTTAATCCATCTCCAAGCTCCAACCAATAAATGGTTGAGAGATTTGTGAGGTTGGAGTTGTTTTGATGAGTTTCCTTAACCATCAATGGTGAAATCCAAATTCATGATTAAATTGGGTTTTTGTTGTGAAATAATTGATGTGGTTATACTCCTTGATCCATCTCCAAGCTCTAACCAACAAATGGTTGTGATATTTGTGAGATTAGAGGTTGTTTGATGGATTTTCAAACCCTTGCTCTTAAAATTCAAATTTGATGCTCCAAGAAATGATATGAGCTTGAGCTTATCATTAGATGCTACATTTCACTTCAATCGATGATCCATTTGTCAACCCTTGACTTATGGCAAGATTCCATGATGTTTGAATCAAGTTCTAGTACAAATGGTAATAATTTGGGTATTTTCAATTCTAGGGTTCATTGATTCAAATTATTAATTTGAAGCAATGATATAAGCTTAGATTGTGACTAGATTGCTTATGTTCTTTCAAATCCATAATCCTTTTGTTAATCCATGACTAATGGTGATATTTCTAGTGTTTTATTCAAGTTTAGCTTTCATGTGATGGTTTGGGTACTTTTAAATCCTAAGTATTTTAGATCAAGTTTCGGACTTCGGTCCGATGTAGCGGGAGAGGCCCTAGTTATTCTGGACTTCGGTCCGATGCAGTGGGCGAGGCCCTAGTTAGTTCGGACCTCGGTCCGATGCAGTGGGCGAGGCCCTAGTTAGTCTGGACTTCAGTCCGATGCAGCGGGCAAGGCCCTAGTTATTCCGGACTTCGGTCTGATGCATGGGGCGAGGCCCTAGTTAGCCCGGACTTCGGTTCAATGCAGCGGGCAAGGCCCTAGTTATTCCGGAATTCGGTCCGATGCAGCGGGTGAGGCCCTAGTTAGTCCGGACTTCGGTCCGATGCAGTGGGCGAGGCCCTAGTTAGTCCGAACTTCGGTCGGATGCAGTGGGCAAGGCCCAATATTTTCTTTATATATTATTGTATGGTATGTGGTAGTTTGGGGGAGCTCACTGAGATTCGTGCTTGCAATTTTCAGTTTTGGTTTCAGGTAATTTCACTAGCAAAGGGAAGGGCTCGGGATGATTGAATGGCACACACCACAATCTTCAGCCTGGGAGTTTTACTCTGATATTTTGATATGACATTTGATATGTGATAGATATTGTGAGATTTTGAAACACATAGTTTATGATTTTATACTTTGGTGATGAAATGATGGTTTTAATGATGTTTTAAAAACGAAATTTTTGGGTTGTATTTTTGGGATGTTACAATAAAGTTGGAAACTTTATCCATCTAAACATCATATTGATTCAGATCTAAAGGTTGGAGACTTGGATTTAATGGATTAAGTTTGTAAAGATGCATTTTTGGTCCCCTTGAGACTTAAAGACCAAATCTTGGTTGTTTGGACCATTCTAATGGATAAAGTTGGAAACTTTATCCATTACGGAGTTATTAGGAACCATAAAAATGTGATCTTAGTCCTTCTATTCCTTCCATGCATGATTTGGTGGTCTTTTGTTGAAGTTAGAGATTTAGGGCTTTGGTTTGGACACCATTAAGCCATGCAAAGTCATAAAGTCAGGAACTTTATGACTTAGGACGTCCCATAAGAATAAGATTTGGAAGTTATGCATGTTGTCTTAAGGCATTAAGAGGTCTGGAATGGTTTTTTTAGGAATCATCATTATAAGTTGGGCATACCAGGTTGGTACGTTGTACTTACGTACCTGAATGGATTTTGGGCCTTGAGTCATTTTGGGTTTGGGCCTTGCTTTGTTGGGCCAAGTATAAGAGGGGTAAAATAGTCTTTTACCTATTGTTATGAGGAGACATGAATTGGACTTTGGATTATGGGAAATTACCTTAATTATTGATTAGGAATAATTTGGTTGTGTTTAGTGTGAGGAGCCCGGTAGCAGCTGCGTGTGAGTTTCGATTATCTTGGATTGAGGTGAGTCTCCTCACTGTACCCATGGGTTGAAGGCACCACTGTCGGCTTACTAGGATATGTTATATGCCAGCTGTCTTTGTGACTCTTGTATGATATGTTGGGCGAGGCTCATTGTATGACAGGATAGGCGCATTGTATGACGGGCTAGGCCCATTTGTATGATGGGTTGAATTCATGGATTAGGAAGAGCTAGGCCCAATGTATGTTATGTAGGATGCTAGCTGTCTCTGTAACTCTTGTATTGTAAGTTGGGGCTAGGCCTATTGGTTAGGAAGCGTTAAGCCCATTATTGTAGGTTAGGCCCATTGTTAAGGTTATGCTCAAGGATATGTATGGTATGTGGTATTTTGGGGAACTCACTAAGTTTTGTGCTTATGTTTATGGTTTCAGGTACTTCCGGTTCGAAATGGAAGGGACCGACGTGACTGCACAACATCACCCAGAGTTTATTCTGCATTGATAACTTTTACTCTGATGTTGAAATGTTATTTTTATCTTGAATGGTTTTGAGACCAATTTGTTATATAAATTATTGTTTTAAAAATAAAAATTCGGGACGTTACAGATCCGAACACTCTAACCCACAAGAACATGAAGATTTAGGGACAACAAATAAGATCTAGCAACATAACATGATAAAAATTGAGTGTTAGACACTTACAAATGTCCAGAAGATTGCTAACACCAAGGATGAGGACTAGTTTCTGAGTCTTAGCTCACTTATTCTTATTTCTTCTTTCCAAGGCTTCAAGAACACCAACAAAGGCTCAAAATGTGAGAGAGGGAGAGAGAGAGAGGGAGAGAGAGAGGGAGAGAGAGAGAGAGAGAGAGATAAAAAGATATATATATATATATATATATATATATATATATATATATATATATATATATAAATATATATAAAGGGGGATTTAGTTGTAACGACCCAATTTTCACGTCCAAAAATTTCATTTTTGATTAAGTGATTTGCAAAACATTTGTAATAAAATATCATCTGATCATATCATTTAATAAAAATATGTCTCGTATCTGAAAACCGAATCATAAAAACATAATAATGTCAGAGTACAAATCCCAGAATATCTTATAGTGCGGAAAACAAAGAGCGTGTGTATGATGTGCTGCTACCGCGCCAGCTCCTTCTCCTTCGCTGAAGAGGTACCTGAAACCAAAACTGTAAATTGTAAGCATGAAGCTTAGTGAGTTCCCCCATCGTACCACATACCATACAATCACATAGCATACATATTGCCAGACAATTCTGGGGTGCCCGGCCTACCCGGTATGGCCATTCTGGGGCGCCGACCTACCCGTACAGCCATTATGGGGTGCCGACCTACCCATGCGGCCATTCTGGGGTGTCGTCCTACCCATGCGGCCATTCTGGGGTGCCGTCCTACCCGTGTCAAGCCATTCTGGGGTGTTGACCTACCCGTCGGTCCTAACAACCGACCCTCGAGGACTATTCCACCCCTTACTGCTACTATCACATATATCATAACATAAACATATTATCAGACATATTTGGGGTGTCCAAACTACCCTTCGGTCCTAACAACCGAACTTGGGGACTATTCCCCTCCTACTACCACTATCATATATAACATATCATGCCAGCATATAATCATATCATCACGTACTGTCAGACATATCTGGGGTGTCTGACCTACCCTTCGGTCCTAACAACGGGAACTCTACTATTATCACATATAACATATCATGCCAGCATATAACATATCAGGTAGTAGCAAACCTAGATAAATATCACAAAGACAATCATCTAACATACGACTCCTACTGGTGGGCTGGCATTGTGGCCGTAGACCCACCGCTACTGGAAGGTAACTCACCTCGAACAAGTAGCTGTTGATAATATGTGCGGGAAGTCTCTGTCTGTTGCTGCTCCGGAAATCCTTCGGCTACAATCCCCCACAAACACTTAGTCAGAAACTGACATCTACTCTCAGGGTAAAATGACTATTCTACCCCCCCCCCCCCCATTTAAGTCCAAGCCAAAGTCAACTTCAAGTTGACCCGACTTGCTGAGTTGGGTCGTCAACTCGCCGAGTTGATGAACAACTCGTCGAGTTCATCTTCATCCTTAAGAAGATTGCCTTGGACTCGCCGAGTCATGCACTCGCCGAGTCCCATGAATTTCCAGAACAATGGCTTGACCCAGAATGTTGGGTCACTCCCCGGGACTCCCTCAAACCTTTCCACACTCAACTGGGTCCTTTTGACCCTCAACTGATATGGGACAGAAACCTTGGACTCGCCGAGTCCAAGGATGGAATCGTCGAGTCGGCCACATCTTCTCACTAAATCTTCGATTTCTGAAGTACAAACCTTGATCAAAAGATAGATCTATGCTTCTACAATCGATCTAGCATGTAAAGTTACAACCTTTACGTGCTTTCATGGGACTTTGAGCTCAAAAGGTCCTTAAACAAGCTCTTACAATGCATGGGGCCTTCTTTGAGTGCAAAAGCCACTCCTTTCTGACTTGCAACCCCTCCAAGGACCTAGATCTGAAACATCAACCCCTAACCATGCTTGCAATCATGGTTGGTGACCAAAATGGCTTATAAAAGCCCTAAAACTCCACAAAATGGGATTTATCAAAAGAACAAACAAGGTATAGACTTTATACCTTCTGTGGACTGCAAATGATGCTCAAAATCGGATCCCTCTAGCCTCCTCTTGATCCTTCAAGCCTTTCCTTCCTTCCTTGGGTCACAAAAGCACCAAAATCACTCCAAATGCCTTACATTGCTTCAATAACGGCTAGGGTTTGCTATGGGGGTCTTCTGGGAGCAAATGGGACGAAGGAGGCCGATTTAAGGTGTTTAAATAGGGTGCAAACCCTCGGATTAGGGTTTTTGTCCAGACAGGGCCTACTCGCCGAGTCCGGGACCCGAGTCGTCGAGTCCACTGCTTAAACCCCGCGTCTCATCCCGCTTCTACTCGGCGAGTTGGTCCTTCAACTCGCTGAGTCCAAGGCCAAAATGCAAAATATTAATAAAAGAATATGTACCAAGAACCAGGTGCTACATTAGTGTTTCATAGGTCTAATAGAGGCTGGTGGTGAGCAAACCCTAGCCCCCCTCATTCCTTTAAATAGGGAGCAAAACCCGAAAAATATGGTTTCTCACTTCCCAACTGCCACGTTGTGGCGACTTAAAGGAAACACGCAGGCAAATCTTAACATGCCACGTCGTGGTGCCTCTCCACCACGTCGTGGCGACCCTATAAAATGCCAAATTTTGCAAAATGTAAAGTACTTCGGGATCCGGATCACCGGATGTTACATTATTTTCATGAGGAGAGACTATACGTTATGTTTTTTTTCTACAAGGTACAATCGAAAAGAAATCAATGTATTGTCATTTTCATTCTTTTAATAAAGGTTAATATTATAAAATGTTTTATATATTAATGTTTTTTCTTATTAAATCTCAATTTTATTTTATTTTCTAAAAAAAACCTTTTATTTTTATTTTTATTTTTGATTTGACCATTTTGTAGTTTTTTTTTCCTAAAAGATTGATCTCAAAGATCTTTTTCCTAAAATTCTCGTTTGGTGCATTTATATCATAATCATACTTTCCCCTCAATGAATATTGAATTTAGATTGGTCATCGAATCCGAATATGAACTATTCGGAGTCGTAATTTGACAAAGAAATCTTGTACAATGTGTGATTAAATAAAAAAAATAGGTTCCTCTCTCCATCGGAACAATAGGGACGTTATGCTCATTACTAAACTTGTTGAAGAGATGAAATATAACCAAGGTATATCTTTTTGATCAGAGGTTGAATCGATCATCAGAAGAAGAATTAGGCCAAAAATTAGGATACATTCTGGGAAAATCAAACTTCCATCAAAGAGAAGCAAATGAAAGGATTTCATAAAAATTCTTGTAGAATCGAGAATGAAGTTTTCATTCTGTACATGCCAGATCATGAATTAGTAACTGCATCCGATTTCTAAAAAAATCCCAAAGAACCAGCAGGTTGATGGATCATTACCCTGATGATATAAGAAAATAAAAGGTTTCTTTATTTCGCATGATAAAGGGAAGATAAAACAAAGATGAAATAATAACAAGAAAAAAGATAGAATCGAACAACCGTGCGGGCATTATGCATTGCATATCGCTCTACAATAAAACAGACCCTTACCTTACATCAAATAAAGAAAAAAATATGATCGATCAGACCCCAATCGGTAAATGATCAACTTACCACCCTTCCTTTCGGAGGAATTCAAAAATACTATGATGGCTCCGTTGCGTTATATATTTATTTCATTATATTTTTTTTTTGTCTGTGATTTGTGTGATTTGTCTGTGGTTAAGCAATCCCAAAGTTGCTTTTTTATTTGATCAAATAAACTAAGGAAAAAATAATCTTGTTTTTTTTTCGCTCTATAAATATTGTTAAGAGACCTATGGTATGCATTTTATGACATTTTAATCTGCCAATAGCAACATAATAATATCACCTCAAAATTTTATTAAAAAACAAAAACAAAAACAAAGAAATAATGGGTCAAGTCAAATAGTCTTCTTCACAATCTAGATACCGTGGCTAGGAATGTGGTACAAAGAATTCCTGGCATCTCGTAGAAAAAGAGTATAAACAAACAAAAAGCTTTTTAAAATTTTATTTTTTATCATAGATAATCATAATTACTAAAAAAAAATTGGTTCTTAAGGGTTTCTCTATGGAAAAAAGGATTTTTTCAAAAAAAAAAATAATAGTATATTTTTTTTAATATTTGGGATCGGTATAATTTAAAAAAAAAATGTTTGTGAATGGAGACTTATTAAAGAGTATAAAATAGTTTTATAAATATTTAAAAATGTTTTCTAAAAGAAATTGAACAAAATGCGGTTTTATCATTTGTTGCTATTTAAATTCTAAATCCATTCACAAAAGTAAAACCCAAGGAGAAATATTAGAAATAATAGAATTCAAATCAATTTTAGTTCTGCCAACCAAACGTATGATTAAAATTGAATTCTTATGAATTTCAAAACCTTTGAACTTCAATTTTTTAAGAAATTCCAAATCTTTTCAAAACAATCTACGAAGTCCTTCAGTTTAAAGAGAACTTTTTACAAATAATATTCAATAATCGTGGGGTTATTTTTACAAATATCATGATAACTTTAGTGTTAGCCAACTTTGCAATTTAATCTTTTAAGCCGTGTCTATTAAACTTCAATTCAATAAAAAAAATCACCACATTCAAACAACTAATTAATATAACTTCAAACAATGTAAACACATCTAAAATAATTTCTCATTAAAGTCGCTTTTATTACAAGTGATTATCGGAATCTATTACTTTCACTAAAACAAAATAATTGGATCCTTCTTTTTGTTTGGTCTAAAGGACATCTTCCACCATATCTCCCTTCCCAATTGTTCTGATCCTCACAAATTTGCAGGTTAAAACTTTCAGAAAACACTCACACAGACATCGATCTTCAATGGATTCCTTATTGGGATTATTAAGCATTCATGTACACAAAGGAGTAAACCTTGCATCTCGAGATATCGGAGGCAGTGACCCTTACATCATTTTCAAATTGGGTGATCAGGTCAAGCTTTTGTTCATCTTAACTCTGTCAAACTACTTGTGTTCTTCTTCTTCTTCATCTTTGATACGATCAAATATTATACTGCTAAGATACGCCCTCCCACCACCACCACCACCTATGTGAAATTCTTGAATACATCGATGGTGGTGGTTGCAGTTTCTGTTTATTCATTACTCTGTCTCCGGTGGCTGTTGATCGAGTAAAGGGGTGCTTTTCATTTTAATATGATTTTGTTTCTATCTTTTTAGATATTTATATCAGGATACACTATACAGGCATTATAAACAGAATATCTAATTCTCTTTTTCTTTTACTATTTTACTTGTCTTTCTAATTATAAGTGCGAGACTTTTTTAACAAGAAAAGAGCATATCACAATTTTTTTAATCTATTGTTAAATAATACGATAAAAGTATTATTGCAAATAAAAGAACTAAGAAGATATATATTTTATATCTAATATTAAATAATAAAATAATTTTTTTAAAGGTGATTTTATATTTATCTATTAGATTTTAGATAATTGAAATTTATCATATATTTATATGATGCAGAAAGTGAAGACTAAAGTGGTGAAGAATAATAACAATCCTGTGTGGGATGAAGTTTTAACTCTTGCCATGTTTGAACCTCTTCCAATCAAAATGGTAATTTTCTTAGTTTTATAGTTTTATATTTATTTCTCAGATTTCAATTTCTTTTATAGCTTTTCTATATTGATTATATGTTTTGATGAATTTAATATTAAAGGAAGTCTATGATAAAGATACATTTTCACAAGATGATGAGTTGGGGGATGCAGAATTTGATATTAACCCGTTCCTCGAAGCATTAAAAATGCATTTCAATGATCTTCCAGATGAGACAATCATTGCAACTGTAAAGCCAGCCAGGAACAATTGTATAGCTGAAGAGAGTCACATAAAATGGACAAACGGAAAAGTTATCCAAAAATTGGTTCTCCGATTACAAAATGTCGTATCAGGTGAAATTGAGATTCAACTAGAATGGGCTAATGTTCCTGGTTCTAGAGGTCTCTGATGATTTCATTTGAACATGTATTATAAATACCTATTTGTCTAATAAAAACATGTATTAGTATATTCATTAAGTTTGTGTGTTACATGTATCTTATATTTTGGTTCGGATATAATTTCATAAACGGGTTGTAACGAGTATATGTTTAGGAATCAAGTTAAATAATGAAATAAATGATTTTTATCTTTTTTTTTTGTTAATTTCGCCATATGATCTGCATAATATTTGGCTATGACATTGTATTTATGTGTATTATTTCTAATAACTTATAAGAAAAAAAAAATTATGGATGACAATAGTTTTATTCCATTTATCATGTTTTATAAAATCTTTTAAAAATAAATAAATAATGGTTCATGGATACAAAAAAGAAAAGAATTTAAATAATGAAGGGACGTTAAATTGCCGTTAAGACCGAAGGCCGTTGGTTTGGAGTTTGGACACACTTGACTCGACACTACTACTACTATCCTCCTCCCTACCTTGGCATTCTCCGCATCTCTTGGCCTCATAAGAACTAGGGTTTCTGTTTTTTTCTTGAATTTTATACGGTTATTTCAATGCGAATGTAACTCCAATAACCAGATTCCATTCGATATCCTTATTCCTTACTACCAAGCTGTTTTTAATTTGTAACGAAACTTGATTAGTTGCTGAGAATTGGGATCTCTGGTAATTTGTTTGATCCACAATCATCGATCAACTCTGTGATTTATGGCTTTAGTTCAGTCCTCTGCTCTCTGCTTTAGTGCTATTCCTTCAAATTTTCGACCGTCTTCTTGGTCGAATCGGTTGTCGAGTTCATTAGATTCGAGATCGTGTAGTACTGTTAAAGCCTCCGGCTTAACTTCAACGCCATCGACTCCTCCATCCTTCCGGTTTTCTTCTTCATCTTGCTCACAACCAGGTACTGCTGATCACTTGATTTTTCCTTTACCCATGCTATTTGCTAATTAAACTACTAAGCCGATTGCTTTCTTCATATTATTGAATCTGGTATGATACCCGATGTAAATTAAACATAACATTGATCTCTATGTTGAAAGGAGTAAACAAGAGACAGCAGAGTTTTTTACGCTTTACATCATCCTTTCTAATCATAGTTCATTTCCATGCTTTGACTGGTAACTTTTTGCCTAATTCCTTTCAGGAAAAGTTTTTGCAAGTATTAAAGGATCAGCTGAAACCGATGAATCCTCACTTGTGGTCTGCTTTGGGGAAATGCTGATAGATTTCGTCCCTACAATAAATGGGCTGGCATTAGCTGAAGCCCCTGCCTTTAAAAAAGCACCTGGTGGTGCACCTGCAAATGTTGCTGTAGGTATTGCTCGCCTTGGTGGTTCATCTGCTTTCATTGGAAAGGTAATCCACCATATTCATTTCAATCTTCATCAAGTTATAAATGAAAGTGTTTATCTTGATTAATTTCATATATCATCTGGTTTTCAGGTTGGAGAAGATGAGTTTGGTTACATGCTTGCTGATATTCTAAAAGAAAACAATGTAAACAATGAAGGAATGCGGTTTGATCCTGGTGCTCGAACTGCTTTGGCTTTTGTGACACTAAAGAAAAATGGTGAACGTGAATTCATGTTTTACAGAAACCCTAGTGCTGATATGCTTTTACAAGAATCTGAACTTGATCTTGACTTAATAAAAAAGGTATTCAAATTCAAATTACATCAATCTCCTTACATACACTCAACTAAAACCAAACATCAAATGCTCAACATACACTTCATGACTCTTTCAGGCAAAAATATTTCATTATGGATCCATAAGTTTGATTACAGAACCATGCAAATCGGCTCATATTGCTGCAACAAAAGTTGCAAAAGATGCTGGTGTTCTTTTGTCTTATGATCCCAATCTTCGGCTTCCTTTATGGCCATCTGCAGAGAGTGCAAGAGAAGGAATCTTGAGCATTTGGGATACTGCCGACATCATCAAGGTAAAAACTATTTTCTTTATCTTGGACGCTTTTACCCTTTTGTCCTATGGTATTGAACTATTGATAATATTGTTGATGATTAGATAAGTGAAGAGGAGATTGGCTTTTTGACAAATGGAGAAGATCCATATGATGACAATGTTGTACGAAAATTATACCATAAAAACCTCAAATTGCTACTTGTGACAGAAGGACCAGATGGATGCAGATATTACACCAAGGTAATAACTTTTCATTCTTTTTTTTTTTTTTGTGTAATCATGTTATAAAGATTAAAGTTATTTAACTAATTGTGATTTTTTTGATTAAAATTTTTATAGGAGTTTAGTGGGAGAGTGAAGGGTATGAAGGTGGATCCTGTGGACACAACGGGTGCAGGGGATGCTTTTGTGGCTGGAGTTTTATCAAAACTTGCTGAAGATTTGTCACTGTTGCAGGATGAGAAGAGGCTGAGAGAGGCTTTGAGTTTTGCAAATGCTTGTGGTGCAATTACTGTGACAGAGAGAGGGGCAATTCCGGCATTACCCACTAGAGAAGCTGTTATGGATGCTTTGCTCAAGGCTGTTGCGTAACTTTGCTTGCTAATTGAGGTTGTATATTAGTTGCTTTTAAAACCACCTTCTATTTTTTTCAAACTAAGTAATTTTTAATAAAATGTATGACGTGGCTAAATTAATAAAATTTATACTTGGCACCCACTATCCCAATTTCTTCACTCAGAGCTCTAAGCCTCTAACCCATAAATATGTTCCTTTCCAGACAAAAGGTTATACAACTCCCAAGGAATGACTCATCAAGTTATGGATATTGGATCCACTAAGGCCCAATAATTCAATTCAACCATAGAAACGGATTAACTCCAACAGATTAACAATATAACACTAAAATTAAATCATAAACATATAGAATCATGGAGTGTCAACATCAATTCGAGATTAGTGAACTAAATTTGTGGGTTGTCATTGATGGAAGCTCCAATTCTACAACTAAGCAACAACAATGGAGAAAAAAGCTACCTCAAAGTCGTCACTATAAGTATTTGTTGCTAGCTCTTGATTTGGATCACTAAATGCTCCATAAATTTGAAATCTCCTTAATGTTTCATGCCCTCCTTCTCATATTTAAGTGTCAATCATTCAAACGAGGGAAAGAAGAGAATTTAGCGCTTAAGAGATATGCAATTTCAACATTTTGCAAGAGTAGTCCCTTATTTCCCATTTTTTGCAATTTAACCCCTTGGGGGATTTTTATCAACAAACTAAGTCCCTTTGTTTCAAGTTTTCCCAAAATCCAATATTTTTACAGATGAAATCCCAATCTCATTCAAAAAGGTTAAGTCAAATTACATATCTCAGTTTCTATGCTCAGACTCAAACCTTTTCTTCAGTTTATTAAAACTTAAATTATAATCCTTCAAATTAACATGTTTAACTAATTACAAGTGTTTAACTTATATTTTAAAAAATCTACATGCTAAGATTTACACTTAAAGGTTAAATCCTCTGGCCCCAAATTACGAGTGTTACAAATCTCATCTACCACTTGTAATGCATAAGTCATCATGTCCTCGAAACCATATTGAACCAGCTAAATTATTTGACTCCTTGACCTATCTTGAGTTATAAGAGAAAATGAGTTTCACTACCAGCTTGTGAACTCAAACCACCTTCACTATTTCAGACTTCGAAACCACGATATTGTTCGGTATGCTTAATGACCCCAATTTGGTCACTATTTTTATGTCACACGCATCATATGATCCATGCCAATTTCATTTCGTCCAAGTTTCCTCCCCAACGAAAATCACCATAAGCACTTTCGAGAACCTCCAAAATTGCCAATAGTATATAAAAACAAAAAAAGAAGTAAACCCCCAAGACTTCTCAAAACTACTTTGAGAGGAGGTAGGATATCCACCTTACCCCATAGAAAAATTTTGTACTTTCCACCTCGAGAGCTTACGATTAATTTTTTGAAGAATTGGAAGTTATGTCAAATTTTTTGTCGTAGAATTCCCAAATAGTTAAAAGGAAGGATATCCACCTTACAACCCAAAATACTCACAAAATCGTTACTTTCCTCCGTAGGGATGCTAATGTGAAACTACCTACTTTTTGCTAGATTTATGCATAGGTGCGAAACCAGATAAAAAAGGTGCAAAATATGAACAATGATATACTGAATTTTAACAACCAAACTCCATCATTAAGAGCATCATGGGCATAAAATAGACTAGACAACTCCATCCCCTTCGAACGCACCATGAAAAGTTTATAAAACATCTTAATGTACGTCTCTTTGGTTGATCGCCATGTTAAGACCTTCCATCACAACTAAAAAAAAAAACGGGGAAAGTGGATCACCTCGACAAGGCCTCATTCAAGAGGGAATTGTTTTGAAGGTGGCCCGTTTACTAAAATGGAAGCCATTGATACATCTTTTCCATCTTGTGCCAAAAATAATATCTTCCATAGTATTAATTAGATACTTTCAAGTAATTGTACGACATGTCTTTTCGAAATCAAATTTAAAAAGCATCAACTGCTCTCTTTTTTTCTTTGCCCAAGAAACAACCTTGTTAACGATCATCAAACTATATATGAAGAATGGTATGTTTTATTATTGACAAACGTTATACATACATTTAAATATGTTCCTTTCCAGACAAAAGGTTATACAACTCCCAAGGAATGACTCATCAAGTTATGGATATTGGATCCACTAAGGCCCAATAATTCAATTCAACCATAGAAACGGATTAACTCCAACAGATTAACAATATAACATTAAAATTAAATCCTAAACATATAGAATCATGGAGTGTCAACATCAATTCGAGATTAGTAAACTAAATTTGTGGGTTGTCATTGATGGAAGCTCCAATTCTACAACTAAGCAACAACAATGGAGAAAAAAGCTACCTCAAAGTCGTCACTATTAGTATTTGTTGCTAGCTCTTGATTTGGATCACTAAATGCTCCATAAATTTGAAATCTCCTTAATGTTTCATCCCCTCCTGCTCATATTTAAGTGTCAATCATTCAAATGAAGGAAACAAGAGAATTTAGCGCTTAAGAGATATGCAATTTCAACATTTTGCAAGAGTAGTCCCTTATTTCCCATTTTTTGCAAATTAACCCCTTGGTGGAATTTTTATCAACAAACTCAGTTTCTATGCTCAGACTCAAACCTTTTCTTCAGTTTATTAAAACTTAAATTATAATCCTTCAAATAAACATGTTTAACTAATTACAAGTGTTTAATTTGTAGTATTTTAAAAATCTACATGCTAAGATTTACACTTAAAGGTTAAATCATCTGGCCCCAAACTGCGGGTGTTACAAATCTCATCTACCTCTTGTAATGCATAAGTTATCATGTCCTCGAAACCATATTGAACCAGCTAAACTATTTGGCTGCTTGACCTATCTTGAGTTATAAGAGAAATGAGTTTCACTACCAACTTGTGAACTCAAACCACCTTCACTATTTCCGACTTCGAAACCACAATATTGTTCTGTATGCTTAATGACCCCAATTTGGTCACTATTTTTATGTCGCACGCATCATATGATCCATGCCAATTTCATTTCGTCCAAGTCCCCCACCCCCAAACGAAAATTACCATAAGCACTTTTGAGAACCTCCAAAATTGCCGATAGTATATAAAAACAAAAAAGAAGTAAACCCCCAAGACTTCTCAAAACTACTTTGTGAGGAGGTAGGATACCCACCTTACCCCATAGAAAAAATTTGTACTTTCCACCTCAAAAGCTTACGATTAATTTTTTGAAGAATTGGAAGTTATGTCAAATTTTTTGTCGTAGAATTCCCAAATACTTAAAAGGAAGGATATCCACCTTACAACCCAAAATACTCACAAAATCGTTACTTTCCTCCGTAGAGATGCTAATGTGAAACTGCCTACTTATTGTTAGATTTATGTATAGACGTGAAACCAAATAAAAAAGGTGCAAAATATGAACAATGATATACTGAATTTTAACAACCAAACTCCATCATTAAGAGCATCATGGACATAAAATAGACTAGAGAACTCCACCCCCTTGGAACGCGCCATGAAAAGTTTATAAAACATCTTAATGTACGTCTCTTTGGTTGATCGCCATGTTAAGACCTTCCATCACAACTAAAAAAACGGTGAAAGTGGATCACCTCGACAAGGCCTCATTCAAGAGGGAATTGTTTTGAAGGTGGTCCGTTTACTAAAATGGAAGCCATTGATACATCTTTTCCATCTTGTGCCAAAACTTATACCTTCCATAGTATTAATTAGATATTTTCAAATACCTATACCACGTGTCTTTTCGAAATCAAATTTAAAAAGCATCAACTGCTCTCTTTTTTTCTTTGCCCAAGAAACAACCTTGTTAACGATCATCAAACTATATATGAAGAATGGTATGTTTTATTATTGACAAACGTTATACATACATTTGACATTTTGTCTTGTCATGACATGTCATGTTGGTTTTGTTTAGTCTTATATTATTCTTTCTCATGTAGCATGTTAATGAGGTAAATCACAATGTAGAGACAAAAAATCGAAGTTTGAGTATTATTTAAATATCTATATATATAACCTTAATAAAAGCAAAAATAAAAACCTTGCGGACTAAAAGTCGGTTAGTATATTGTAGTTACAGTTATTATAAGGTTGACTAAGCATTTATAAATTTATATAGAAAAATAATGACAAAGATAATGTTATCATAATATCATGTGTTAAGACAATCCTTTTTTTTTCTATTTAGGACAGAGTATAAGAATAAACTATTTCGTATTTCCTCAAAAGAAATGAAGTACAAAAATTAGAAAACAATTTTAGATTATGCTTGAAAACATGCATCAAAGGTGGAGAACCCAAGAAACCATCTTTAACCCTTTTCTCTCGGACAGTTTAATGATGCATTCTTTGTTTACACTCCGAACTCTAAGGCCAACCACAATCTTTGTTCTATACAACCAATTTATAAAGCCATATTTTCCTTAATCTTTTAACAAAGAAAAAAGAACCAAACAACCACAAATAAATTAACCAGATAAAATGGCTGAGGATGACCAGGCTCACCTTGATCGAATCTTCAAGCGGTTTGATACAAATGGAGATGGTCAGATCTCTTCAACCGAGCTTGGAGAAGCTTTGAAGGCACTCGGCTCTGTGTCAGGAGATGAAGTACTACGTATGATGGGTGAAATTGATACAGATGGAGATGGGTTTATTTCGTATCAAGAGTACATGGATTTTTGTAATGCTAACAAGGGATTAATGAGAGACGTTGCTAAAATCTTATGAGTCTTTTTGATGTGGTTTCACCATATATATAGTTCATGTTTTTTTGCATGTAATTTACTCCTATTGATCGTCAAAAGAGATGTTGAATATTTCATTCATATTTTAAGAAACAAAAACGTAAATGTGAAGGTGAAGTTGTGTCGTTTATGAAGAAGGAAAAGGTGTCTTGGTCATTGTGATTTTAGAATTTTGACACTTGAGTCGTATAATTTGTATTCTCAATGATTTGATCAATGTGATTGATGTATTTTACTTTCAACAATGGACCATCATTATTAGTTGTTTACTTAATGTATAGAGGTGTATATGTTGTTTCTCTTATACATTGTCCAATATAGTTTAATACAAATTATTCATGAGACTTGCTCTAAAAATTACATATTTTTTTGAAACAAAGTGAATGTAAAATATTTGAATTGTTAAAAGTGCCACTTTTATTCCATACTAATATATATCTTACAAGTTACAACCAAATGTTTTAGAATGTGTTTGAGACACAGCTTTTAAAAGATTTTAGCTATTAGCTTTTAAGAAAAAAAAACTTAAGGTTTTTTAGAGCTTTTTAATTACTTTTAGTTTGTAACAAATTTTATACATACAAAAGGTAACAATTATTTTTGTCAAACGTTTTTACATAAATAAAAATTACAGCTTTTGGTTACTAACTGCAAACTAACAAGCTATCAGTTTCCAGCATAAACTTTTAATTTTTATTTTAAACAAAAATATATTAGATTTCAAAAAGCTAAGACCCAAAATGTGTTTTTTAAACTTAAAGGCTTTATACATTTATAAATTTAAATATGTCATTCTTATAGAAATTTACACAAATTATGTTTTATCATCTTATTGTTGATTATTTTTTTATCATATAAAAAGATTATTTTTCATAAATAAATCTTCAAATTTAAATCTTGCTATTATAATTCTCAAATTAAATTATGACATAAAAAATATGTTCTATTTTTCTTTTTTGATTGATTTACTTTTCTTTAGAACAAATGATCATTAAAAAACTAATGAGGCGTTAGAAAAAGTTATATATTTAATATCATCCACCGTCTTAACAAGATTGCACCTCAAGTTTTTGAAACTAACATCAGATCATTTCAATTCAAATCATCTACAGAACAAAGTAAGACAAGGCCAAAAACCACCCCCAAATGGTTTTAACATACTGCCAATTATACAAGAGACAATCAACTTCTTCCTCATCGTACAAACAAAACAGGCAAAGTGAGTTGTTTTAACTTCTTACACATTTATCTTGAATTGACTTTTTACCTCTAAAATAAAAATAGTTTATCATCTTACTCTCAAATTTCTTTTAGACAAACACATAATGAGATAGTGTTGCCTTTTTAATTGATTAACTCTAAGTTTATATAAATTGTATTATTCTGACTACTAAATGTCTAAAACGGGCAGTTATTAGGATAAAACTTTCTATGATGATTTATGAAAGAAACTTCAAATAAATATTAGATTTATTTATGTTAATTATATACTATTAATTTTATGAGGGGACGTTTGGTGATTATCTGATACGAGTTTACTACATTTAAAGTTTTAAACTGGGTAAAAATATAATTTTATACAAAAAAAAAAAAAAAAAAAAAAAAATCATCAGCGAAAACCGGCAAAAAATATCGCTAGAAGGAGGGGTCGAACCTCCGACCTTGTGGTTAACAGCCACACGCTCTAACCAACTGAGCTATTCCAGCTTTTGTTTATCACGCACTCATTTATAGATAAGAATGTTAATGAATTTGCAGAATTCCATGAACACCATACAAAAAGAAAACTAAATTTATGTTTTATTTATTTTCAGCAACCAACAACAAAAAATACTTAAAATTTTTAAACTTTGTTTTAAGGTTTTAATAAGGATATTGTTTTAATATGATGGGAAAAATGTGTTAAGTCGGTTAGAAACTTAACACGTGAAATAGTTGTCAAATGTCAAGTATGTATATTCTATTCCTATTTCCTACCTCTAAATATTACAAAATTATTTTGTTGATATAGACAATCACTATTATTCAAGAAAATTAAGTCAGTGCTTTCACGACTTTTGCCATAATAAAATAAAAAGCTAACACACCATCATCTATATCAAATCTTTTTCCATAAGTAAATGAAATAACTAAACCAATGGGAAAAAAATGTTATCCTATAATATAAAAACATTATTTATAATGACAAAGTATTTGGAATGTCTAAAGACAAAATTGCAAACATGATCCCTATGGTTGACAATTTTATGTGCTTTTGGTCCAAAATAAAATGTTGGTGCACCACTGGCCCAAATTTGAATACTTCTATTGTTTTCAGTCCCTATCTATTTAAAAAGACCATATTCCCTTATAATTTGTTTTTCAAATTTTTATTATCTATTTTTATTCAAAATAAAAAACACCCACCACCATCCGTTCACTCTCTCTTACACACAGACACGCATCTCTCTCTCTCTCTCTCTCTCTATATATATATATATATATATATATATATATATATATATATATATATATATATATATATATATATATATATATATATATATATATATATATATATATATATATAACTTAATGTTCATCTGAGTTCTTTAACTTCGTCTTCTTAAACACACACACACACACGAAATAATGAAGACACATACTAAAGAATAAAACACATTAAGGAGGAGTCTTATATATCTGCATTAGGAGTTTTCCTAGTTTTTCCAAGTGCCACCACTGTCCGCCATCACCACCTGCAAGCACCTCCTTTTCCACCTAGAAATCATCGGACGCTACCTAGTGATAGGGTTTTAAACCAGAGGATTTTTCCAGACATGCTCATGGGTTTAGGTTATTTACACGGTGGCGGTGGCAGCGTTGATATCTGAAAAATGAAGATATCGACTCCATCATTAGCTGTTTATCCTAAATCAAGGAAGTTCAGATTATCAATTCCACTGAAAAGAATATCGATCTTTAATGAAAGTAAGACTGAATTTTGGAAATCTCGCATAAAATTGATTGAGAAGAAATTGATGGTTTCTGGTCAAAAACATATCATATGAGTGAAGTCAACACCTGGAGCTTAATGAAATTAGGGATCATAAGTCCATGTCTCTTGTTTTAATCGGGATAAAGAGGGGACAAACAACGCAGTCGAACGAGGTGATTTGAAAAGAAGATGAGGGCTCGTTGTGTTTATTGTGAGGAAGAAAGGGAAACAAGGCAGAGATCCTTATGTTGAGAGGGATGAAGCATTTCTTTGACTCCGGTGACCATTCATGTGTTTTTCTTCGTCGCCTTCGGCAGCGATCTGAGAGACACAAGGCAGCAGAATCGTTAACCTTGGGTCGCTCGAAGAAAAAAGAACGGAGGTGGCATCCAACGATGAAACTCGAAGGGAAGGTGGACAGAAGAATGGTCCGGTGGAACAAGGCAAGCAGGTGAGGTTTCGATGGAGTTTGCTTGACGGGTGGAGAAGAGAAGTACGAGAGATGACGTTGTTTTCTTGGTGGATCACCAACGTACCACCACAGCCCATGGTTCATGGCATATGTAGATTTAGAGAGAGAGAGACAGAGAGATAGATAGATAGATAGATATATAGATAGATAGATAGAGAGAGAGAGAGAGAGGGAGTAAGTGAGTGAGTGAGTGGTGGGTTTATTTTGTTTTTGTTTTTCATTTTATTATAAGAATAAGAAGACAAATAGAAGAAATTAAAATATAATTATTTAAGGGGCATATTAGTCATTTTAGGTGGGATGTAGACGAAAACACAAGAAAATACAACCATAGGGACCAAAACCACACAAGGTATCCAAAATTGGACCAGTGGTGCAACAACATTTCGCTTTGGACCAAAACTACAAAATTTTGACAACCACAGGGACCTTTTTTGCAATTTTGTCATGTCTAAAATAGCACTCCATGTGGATCTTCTCACTCCAACAACATAAAAAGCATTTGTCCAGTGAAACCATGAAATAAAGAATATATACCCATCTATTTAGTAGGTCATTTACCAGTTTAAAAACCTAGAATGTACAAAAGAAAAAGAAATTACCAATGACGAAGATCAAAATGAATTAAAAGTGATCAAAAGGAGCATACAATCCCTGGGGTTTTTTTTTTAAAATAAAAAAAAATAAAAATAAAAATAAAAAAAAAAAAAAAAAAACGCTATCACCATACTTCCCACAGTTATTTTGAATATTTTGACCACCAAATTTAAGATTTTCGTATAACATAAACATGCAATAGCACCCAAAGTAGGATTTTAAGTTAAATACATCTGCCATCATACACAAGTATTCTAACGTTAAAAGGGTGAACATCTTGAACATCATCTTTCTGGTTTAAAAAAAAAACATTTCATGTATGTAACATATTTACCACTACATCAACATTATAATTAATAGCTAACATAAAAATTACAAAGAAATCATACATGTATACATTTTTTTTTTTTTTGTGTCGGATTTGCAACCATGTTACACTCATTTATTTACCCATGTTCTTGTTACCATCTTGGGGACAATCCGCTTTTACATGGTCAGGGGATTTACAAACAAAACATAATTTTGCTTTGCAATCCCTACTAATATGATCCTTCTCCCCACACTTGAAACACATCCTCTGTCCTACCAAGCATTCTCCCTTGTGGGCCCGCTTGCATTTCACACACCACTTTGACTCAGTCGCAGTCGCAGTCGCAGTCACAGTCACAGTCTCAGTCTTTTTCCCATTTTTTTTATCTTGCGGACAATTGGCTTTCACATGGTTAGGTGAATTGCACACAAAACATAATCTCGCTTCTTCCACGCAATCACTACTTTTATGACCATGCTTCCCACACTTGTAACATGTTTTTTGCCCTAATTTGCATTCTCCCTTGTGGAAATTGTTACATTGTTGACATGCATTTTTGCTCCTTTTTGGTTTCTCATTCTTCACCTCTTCCAACTTTCTCTTCTCCAAATTTATCTTCTCACCCTCACTATTCCCCAAATTTACGTCCTCACCCTGGTGATTATTCACCTGTTCACTACACGCCTTTTGGGATGTACTTGGATTCTCAATCTGCACACGTTTCAACAAAATGTCAATAAAGCAGAAAGCAGATACTAGCAATTGTATTTGTAGCAATAAAACTTGTCTAAAAACTAACCTGATGAAGACTCCACTTCTTCCAAAGAGCATCATAAACAGGTCCTTTTCCAGCTTTTGCAAGACCTTGTCTTATCTTTGACAATGTATCAGAAGTCAACTTAATCCCTCGGTCAATAATATCTTCTGCATACTTTGCTGCTTCAGGAAGCCAATTATGATCACGTAAACCACTAATCAAAATATTCCCCGTTTCCTCAAGGTCAGTTTTGTAATTTTCAACTGTACATTTCCAAACTTTTATAGCAGTATAAGGGTCTCCACCCTCTACAAAAACCCTAACTGCCATACAACAATTGTCATGAGTTGGGACAAATTCGTTTTTAATCATCTCAGTAAACACCAATTCAGATTCTTGAACTTTATTTGTGTTAATCAAGAACTGAAATAAAAGATTATAACTTTGGGAATCAGGGAATACCCCATTCAAAACCATGTCATCTAACATTCTTCCAGCTAGCTCATCGTCTTCAAGATTCAAATATACAGAAATCATCAAATTGTACATTTCAGTGTCTGGTTTGCAACCTTCTTGCAACTTCACTACACCCCATAGCACAATAGCAGACTTCATATCGCCCTTTTTCACACACTCATTTAATGCAGTTTTGAAAAATCTCATACCTGGATAACACCTTCTATCCTTTAAAGATTCAAAGAACTTCATAGCCTCTTTTAACCCATCAGAACCCTTGAGTAAAGTGTTTAAAAGAGAATCATACGCAGGGAAATTGTTGGGGTCCCACCCGATTTCATCAACCATTTCTTCAAAAGTTTGTCTAGCGTTAACTGCATCTTGTTCATTCTCCCATCCCTCTAACAAGATCGCATATGTATCAGCATCTGGTCTAATGTCAGACTTGGCAACCTGCAAAAACTCCTTGGCGTCTATGGTTTTTCCATCTCTACAAATGGCACTGAGAAGCGAGTTCAAAGCTACAATATCGCGTACACAGCCATAGCGTTCCATTTCATAGAATGTCTTGAAGGCTCCTTTCACCTTATCAGCAATGACATAACTACCAAAAACAGAAGCGAATGTGGCGAGAGAAAGTAACCCTTCTTTATGCATAGACTCGATTGCTTTCCACATGGCGTCGAATGACCCATTCTTTCCTAACATATCGACGATTAAATTCCAAGCGTAAGGACTATGTCTATCGTGCAATTGATATCCCGACCACCGGAAAAACTTACCGGCGGCGGATGGGTGTGCATATGATAACTTGAGGACATCTTCAACAATGTCTGTAGAAACCCTAATTCCAGCATCTTCTAAAACCCTATCTACTTCTAGTGGTGGCGTCTGTACGATGATTTCACATAGCAACTTCACTTTAACGGGTAAATTAGGGGTGTCGATATATGAAGCGAAAGTGGGACGCTTACCCGTTGGTTCTTGTTGGTTGATCCGATGGTGCTTCGGCTCCGAACTTATCGGGGGACGGTGTGAGGCTGAATATGGTGAATGATCGGCCTTTTGGCTGCTCCGATAACGCGAGGGGCGTGGTGGAGAATCATGACGTTTCCGCTTTCTTCTGGTTTCTTTGGTTCTCGTCATAATCTTTCCGGTTGATCGTCGTTTACAGAAAACCCTAACCAAAGAAGAAAGGTGGAGACCGTAATGGAACAAAAATAATAATAGGGTAAAAAAAGAAAAATATAAAACTCCATTCAATTAATTGAATAGACAAATCTGCAAAAATAGTTTTGTCTTTGTAGTTTTTGGCAAAATCAAATAGTTTTGTGGTTTTAAATTCTATCGTGTTTTTATATAAAATGACATTTATATCATTTTTAATTTATTTTACATTAATTAAACCATTTTTAAACCAACGGTGGTATCTCGCCGCCTACTTCCTATCTCTAACATCATTTGTGACTTTCGTCGTTAAAGTGGTTGCCCCCTCCATCCTCGATGATTTGGATTTCCCCAAAATCAAACCTCCTTGTCGCGTGACAATACATCACATCTATAAATTTCGCTATGTTTTTTTTTACGATCCTTGTTATCAAGCAAATCACCAATATCTCCTTCATGTTCTCCGGTAAGAACTATTTTTCCTACAAACACTTTTAACACTAAAATTTCCGGCAATAACTCCACACTCCCCATTTCTTCACTCATCTCTCTTCCATTGCAATTATATGTAGGCATGGAGGATCAAACCATTTATCTCTTGATTGCAATATTTCTACCTTAGAAAGGTTAAATTTCTTTAGTTCTTGTAGTAAAAAATATCAAATTTTGAATCTTTTTGTGGGTGGGTTTTGATTGAAACATAATACCAAGGAGTTAACAGAGTCTCTTCTGGTCACAACAATGGAGCTTGAAGCAGCGAGGTTCAAAGCTCAAGAACTTCAGCTAAAAGAAGATCAATTTATTCAACTCAAGCATCTTCTGAACACCGCCATTAATGAAAGAAATGAAGCTTAAGATATATATATTTGATGCGTAAATAGTTATGCACTAGTTTAACCTACTAATGTAACTAATTATTACTCCTAAGACAGTACCTAATTGAAAATAGAACAGCACAAATAGTCGGGTATCGAATACAGGGAACCGAATGATTAGCTAATTTTATCTACTAATTACCTAAATTACTATTTAAATAAGGAAATGGGGTTTTCTTTAGTTTTGCAATACTAAAAACTTAATTAACAAGCTAAACTAACTATCAACTAATGAAACAAAAACTAAAATTAAAAGCAAGAAACACAAAAGACGATTTTAACCAAGATAATTGAGAGACTTTCGTTTAGCTTCGATATACTTGTTATTATGGTTGATTTAATGGAAGTGCAATGGATTAATGTTTCGTTAGTTACTGATTCCTAAGATGACCAGGTTAATGTTCACTAACCTAATCTTTTAGCAAATAAGTTAATTCATAAGGTGATCAGACGGATAAACTAACAGTTAGTAGTGTTTGGTTCGAGTTAAATTATACTTATAATGGATCGGTCAATTTGGTTCATTAAATCATTTCAATATATGATTGTTCGTCATATATTAGTTTCTACAATTAATTACCCACTTTTATATTTAACCTTAGGTTTTGGTCAAAACATTAGTCCTATAATTTTGCAATTCACAAAGATCATAAGATTCAAGTTTAATGAGGAATGATGGTCATGCAAACTAAATTAAACTCAACAATAAACAGAAAAGTGGTTCTCATGAGCATAGAGAGGTTTTTTAATAAGCTAAAGTAACAAATAACCAACTAATCATAATCCAAACCATAAATCAAACCATAAAAAGTCAAGTAATCTAATCTAAATGAAATCATAGGTTTTTAGCCCTTAATTTCAGCAGGTAAACACATAAAAACGAAGTTCAACTTAATATTCATGATTAAACACAAGAAGAAAAATGTAATAGGAAGTTGTTTTCCCTCAAATCTCTCAAATCTAAGCTCTAATAAATCTTCTGCAACTCCAAGCTTCAAAGTATGTTCTTGGCCTTCAGAAGTCAACAATATCTCCGGTAGAAGTTTTGTTTTCGGAGGAATGTGTCTTCTATTTATAATTTTCTCGAAGTCGGTCCACCACGATTTGGTCTTCAAGTTTATCACGTAATTCGCAAGTCTTTGGGGTTTGACAGGAAACTTTAAAACATCACGTCGTGGTAATGTCACCACATCGTGGGAATGGGTTTTTTCTTCATTTAGCCTTGATCAAAGATCCTAGCTTCCAGGTTCCAACTTCCTTTTTGCTCTGAACATGTCTTTTACCACTACAACATAACATACAATAGATTAAGTATCTTTTCTTCTATAATGGGCATAAAAATGACTAGTAATATTAAGATATGATGTGAAATATATGTATAGATATGCACATATCAAAATACCCCACACTTAATATTTGCTTTCCCCTAAGCAAACTGATTTTTATCTTACCAATATTGCATAAAACAATCCACTTTAAACTCAGCCATTATCCAAGACCACAATGCATGTATTTGTGTCTATAATTCCTAAAAACTTCACATTCCTAAATACTCACAATCCTTATGAACCTTCACCCTTAGCTTATACGAAATTCATTTTTGCAACCCTCCGAATCCATCCCCAAAAATCTTTCTTAACCTCAAGGTATTTTTAGTTAAACTACCAAGCATACATAAATTATAGAAAGAATTACAACTTTGATACCGCGATGGAGCTCTTTTGAATTCATATCTTCTTTGATATTTGCTCTTCGATTTCTTTGAATTCAACATCTTCTTGATTGATTTTTGGTATCTTTGATTTTTGATTCTGCAAAATTTTTGATCTTTTGATTTTCATACTTTGACAGCTCCAAAATTCCTTCAACTTTTTGTGATTTCTTTTTTTTTCATCTCAATTTTTTATCACTCAAATCCTACATGCTTAAGCAAGGAGCTTAACTTCAACATTTATTGGTTAGAATTATTAGTCTAAGTGCAATGACTACATAAGCTCTCTTCGATGGACTTCAGTTACAAGTTGTAAAGCTTATTACATCATACAAACTACCAAATTATATTTCATATCTCATGAATTTTCACTCAGAATGGGAAGCCACAAATACACTATAACATATGTTGGCCCAGGTAAACATTTGGGCGTTCATCGGATCATCCCATACAATACTAGCCACAAAAAATTTTAATACTAGATTTTCCTAAATTCTAAACCAACGGCGGTATCTCGCTGCCTACCTCCTACCTCCAACATCATCGGTGACTTCCATTGTTAGAGGGGTTTCTCCCTCCATCGTCGATAACTTGGATTTTCCCAAAATCAAACCTTCTTATCGCGTGACAATACATTGCATATGCAAATTTCGCTATGTTTCTTTTACGGTCCTTCGTTTGGCGAACCATCAATATCCCCTTCGTGTTCTCCGGTAAGAACCTTTATCATTATTATGCAAACAACTTTTTCCTACAATCACTTTTAACAATACAATTTTCGGTAACAGCTCCACCCACTCCTCATTTCTTCACTCATCTCTCATCCATTGCAGTTACACCTAACCATGGAGGATCAAACAATTTATCTTCTTGATTGTTATATTTCTACCTTGGAAAGTTAATTTTCTTTAGTTCTTGTAGTAAAAAATATCGAATTTTGAATCTTTTTGTGGGTGGGTTTTGATTGAAACGGAGTACAAAGGAATTAGCATAGTCTCTTCTTATCCAACGATGGAGCTTGAAACAACAAGGTTCAAAGCTTAAGAAGAACTTCGGCTAAAAAATATCAGTTGATGCAACTCAAGCAACTTCTAAACACCGCCATTAGTGAAAGAAATGAAGCTTACGATAGATACTAGTCACTCTTTTAGCATCACCCTAATGATCGCCACTAGACCCACCATCAAACCACCACACCTCCATCATACTCTTTCGTTCAACCATGGAATATGAACCCATCATCAATGGTGCCTTCTCTTCCTTAAATTGTAACAAAAGTGTTGTTTCATCATCACTGACTAAAACCCCAATTTGATTAATACCGTCAACGTTGTCGCTGGAGTAATAATTAGGATTTCTGGTGAAAGCATTACCGGAAAAGGGAAAGCTTTTGGAAGCGGTGATAAAATCATGGTCGTTGTTACAAAACCTCATCCTTGTTGGACCACTTCCACATTGGTGACACCCACCTCCGTCACTAGACACCTGTCATATTTCCAACATTGCTAGTGGTGCTACAAACTCCTTTATCGATCAACCATTTGTCGAGACATTTAACAATAAAAGGGCATCTCCAGAAGGTTCTGATTCTTCCATAGATAGGCGGTGGCGATGATTTCCACCGTCGAGAAGAGAGATTAACGAGAGAGTGGCAGGAGGGTATGGGTAGATGGGGTTATGGTGAATATGATTGCCTTTAGGATTGGGGATATGGGTTGTTATTTATTTTGTTTTTTTTCAAAATAATTTAATTAACGAATATATAAAATAAATTAAAAAGGGGATAAAGGTCACTTTTTATGGTGGGGGGTCAACCACGATAGAAATTGAACCATAAAGAACTTTCATGAGACCGAAAAAATAAAGACTAAACTTGATATTATAAAAAACCACATGGACCATTTATGTAGATATGTTAAAATAATACTACCATAATTAAACTAAAACTTTATGGGGAACATAAATAAAACTAGGAGAGAACTTTGTATTCAAATGAGTGTTTTAAGATCCTTCTATGTTACCAGTTTAAACAGTATTTTTTGTGAATACTTACTATGTTGGAGATAATGAAGGAAAATTTGTTCGACAAAAACAAAAATAGCAATGTAATTTATGTTTTGCCACACACATACACATCCATACATGCACATAACAAAGTCATGCATGCACACATACATAGTCACATGCAAAAAGACACACACATTTTAAAAAACTGAAAATTGATAATCCATTTGGCAGTAATTGATAATCCATTTGGTTGGTCCATCCCTAATCAACTTTATCACTCATAACAATTTTCTTAAATGATGATATTTGAAATTAACGTTGACATACATCTCACTAAGAGAAATTCAATTTGAAAAGACTTTAGTGAAGGAAAAAGGCCAAATATAGTTGACTTCCCTTATTTAGATATCTATTACCCGTTATTTGTTGTGCGCATGTAACATTTAGATACCGTAAACCTTTTTTCTAGAATATTGAAGCACGGTGTGCCTTCATGAGAAGATTTTATGCATTATTGCTAGTTTGTATATATTTTAGTACAAATTGTTTGTCCTTTATCAGCTTTTGAGTGTATACAAAGAATCTTGAAGGTATACATTCCATCCTATCACTTTTGATATACCATTCTTTTATTTGAGTGACACATGTTGCGTTATCTTCGTATATTAAAGTTGGAGTTTTATCATTATCTAGTTCAAGCCAAGTTGAGTTGCATTAACACTAAAGTTGGAGCTTTATTATTATCACTCACAACTATTGTTTCGCCAAGCTTAATTGTAGCGGTTTTTACATGTATAATATTGGATTATGATGTTATTTACTGGATACCTTTTTTTTCAAATTTGTAGTTCACAGTAATATGTTTCTTTTTTATTTTATTTTTTTGTTAGAGTTGACTAAGTTAACTATGTGGAATTTAATCTTGATAACTAAAGTTTGTTTAATGTTAAAGTATGTATTTTTTGGAATGTATGAGCTCTTGAAACCCTGATTGTGAAAACATATACAATCGAATTGTAATTTTGTTGATCTATATTGGATTTTGATTTAGTTTGTATTATTCTGATGCATATTTGGAAAATCACAATCAATTTGGATTCACTTGATTGGATTAAATCGATGCATTCAAACAAACACCATAACCACATATGAGCAAAACCTTTCTAGCAAATTCATATGAAAATAAGTGGCAGGTAGGTTTAGTATAATTGGCTAGATACATAAGAGCCCCGGTTCCGTTAATGTTTACTTCTTTACTAAGATGTTCTTCAATTATCCGAATGACCAAAATAGACTATTGATTTATTGTTAATATTTAATGATTAAACAAATAACTATTAGAATGCTTAAAAAAGGTTTGACATTGTTGGGTCGTATTTTGTGTTGCATCTATTGGGCTCGTTAGCTAGTCCAATATATATCTCTGGTATGGGCCTGTCCATCCGTGAGTTTTGTGGGGTTTAGTATAAATAGATGCTTGCATGCATCTTAGAACAAGATGATGATTAGTATCGATTAGAAAAGTATTGTTCAGCAATATCATTGTTCTTATTTTGTAACCCTAGAATCCTCTATAGTGGAAGTTCTTAGTCGAGCTCTGCTGAGGATCGAGTAATCTAATCATTCGACACATTTTGATTCATACTTGTGTTTTGTTTACTGTTTTTACGTTCATCGCTTACCTGTTACGAAGATCTAATCGATCATCGAGTTTATTATTAACTCATCAGACATTCTTCATATTGATACGTTTCAAGACATTTTTTGTATAGTTTAATTGATGCAAATGTACTCAATTAGACACACCTCAATCTTTAAGACAAGACAAATAGTTGGTTTTTCCAATATTTTAAATTTGAAATTATTTCTTTAAAATTCAGCCATTTTATGGATTTCCTTATTCGTCCAAATGATGTTTTATCATCAACATAGACAACGATGATCATATATATATATATATATATATATATATATATATATATATATATATATATATATATATATGAGAGAAGTTTTATGTACAAATAGTATTATCTATATAACATATGTGTAAATAGTAGTATTGTATAGCATATCTATCCACGCCTTCCAATATACCGGTTAAAGAAAGAGAATACTACTGGATTCAAATCAATAATGTAGACTAATGGGTAAAATGCTACAAGATTTTGATGTTGTTCTATGTTTTGCTTTTCGGTTCAAATTATGAGTGGATGTGTTTTTTCATAGCCTGCAGATAGGACTGGAACATACGCCAAGTCTTGTCGGGTTAATGTCAAGCTTAAACATTAAATTGAGAGAGTTGGACCGTAATTTGATATGTTTAATTAACACGTTATGTCATATCAACTTGTTTATTTTTTTTTTGTCTTGTTTGTGTTGGGTTAGCATGTTAGGGTTTAGGCTTTGTAAATATGTTGTTTCATGTCAAGTTGACGCACTAAACAAGTTGAAAGAGTAGGAGTTGCGAATAAGAGAAATAAACATGAAAAATAAAAAGCTTAGGAGTTGGAGTTGGAGTTGGGAGTTGGAAGGGAGAGGTCATGAGGAAGATGGATTGTTTGAATGAGACATTGGAGTATGGAAGAAAAAAGAAAAACTTACAAAATAACTAAACCCAAAAATTTTCTTTTATACATGGTTTTCATTTTGTGTCTATTCAATTTATCTATAAATTAAAAAAAAATGCATATAAATAAACAAGACATTTTCGAGTATAAATTATCAACCATAACCTTATATGTTTAATTTTTGTGTCATGTTATGTCAACCATTAAATAGATTGAAACCTTTTACCTAAACATGTTTATTTGATGTCGAGTTCGTGTTAGATTAACATGTCGTATCAATTTTTGATATCTTTTTATCTATTAGAGGGAATGAATCCAAAAAAGAGAAATACATTAAAAAAATGTCATATGATACATAAGTATTTAGTTGTTGATATTACTAACAAGTAGCAAAGTTGACTTTAAGATAGTTTGTGATGGAAATGAAAGTTAAGTTAAAGATAAGAACATAAATAATAATTAATGTTAATTCGAGCTGAACGATGTTGCTATGTTTCACTATACACTCCGATCTTTACTAGCTAGAAATGAATGAAGTGAGTGGACAAGAATAGAACTAAAGCAACTTGATATATTTTTAATGAATTATTTGAAGTGTGTGATTATAAAAAATATTGATCTTTATATATAATAATTATTTATAGTTATTTGTTTAATCACTATAATCTATTATATGATAATGTTGTAAAATTTATGTTTTTGTTTTATATAAGTATTTTTTTCATTGTTAGCTATATTCATTTTATTTATCTGTTATATCTCACACTAATGGTTCATCAAATTATTAAATCTGTTTAATAAACATTACGATAAAATTATAACAATTAATTATACATTGACTATTTTCACTCATTTGTGATTCTATTTCAATCAAATACCAAAGCCCTTTTGTCATCCGTTTTACAAATGTGAAATGTCCCTCTAGCTTTTCCGTTTTTTATGACCACAAATCGACCCCTTTAATACAATGATCTATCGTTATTTAATCACATAATATCTTTGTCTTTTACTCGTTTTTTTATAACTAAATTTAGTACATGGTAAAAAGAATTTTTTATTCTGTTTTCGTCAATAATTATGGTATCATTATATTCTTTTCCATTAATAATCAAACTTTACTATTAATATGAAAAATAAAAAAAAAAATGCAAATTCCATGTTTGGAGTACGTTGAATATGGATTTCGATAGAAGCGCACTTTTGTCTTTAGAACAGTTATAGGGGCCCATTCGATCAAGTATCCAAACAATGAAGGGCGTATTTTTGTTAAACTAACATAACGGAGGGCTGTTTGTGAATAGTTTCAAATAAGAGTTCATCTTCAGCGAAGCCTCTGGAATTGATTGACATTCGACCTGAAAATATAAAGTTCCTAAATTGAAGAAGTCTCGCCTTTCGCCACTCCTCGCCGTCGAGTACTCGAGAAACCAGACAAATAAAGATGCCGGGCCAAGAGACAGTCGACTCTTCATCTCAGCCTTTAGCCACCGGTAGATTTATCATCTCTTCTTCGTCTTCCTCTCTCTCTTTCCTTCATCTGTGAGAAGTTTTTAGAGAATGCAAGTACAATAACCACGTTTCTCTTCATACTTTTTCATTATTCTTGAGATGCGAAGTGATTTTTCACTAAAACAAGTTGAAGGCATGACTATCTAAGAGTATTTTAACATTTACTAGTTACATAAGTTTTAATTTACTTTGATTATATTTTCAGTCATCATGCAAAGAACAATCAACATGTACAACGATTATGTAACTAGTAAATGAGTTCCTTATATTTGATGGGAACATATACAGCAATTTAGACTTTGTATGATTATACAATACAACTTTTTAAAGTATAAATATGGAGAATTTTTTTTGTATACAATGAACCTCGATTTCTGTTTTTTTTTTTTTTTTTGGAAGTTTGGTCTACAAATTCTTACATTTTGACTGCAATTTCCAACAAGAAATTATTCCAATAAATCAAACTACTCCTGTGCCTATACAGACTCCTCCAGTTACTTTTTCTAATGTAGTTCAGCAAGGCACTACAATCAGTGAAACACAAACACCCACTCCAATTGTTTTGGAAGAAACCCCATTTTCTGGAACAGATGATGCAGCTTTTATTCCTCGACTCAGGCTTCTAGAAATGTTGTTCAACCAATAAACTCAGAGCCCCACTTGTAACTGTTGCTTCTTCACTTCCAATATCGGCTCCAATCACTGTCAACAACAGGAAAAGTGAAAACAAGAAAGTATGGAAGATTGATATGTATATTGACTTATTTAACCCTCCACTTGGTTTCTCTAATTTTTTGGTGGCGGTGTGTTGGAAAGACATTGATATTAGGTCTCTTCCAAACCTGTCCTCTCTGTCTGACCAAATTGTATAAATCTCAAAATTTTGTATGTAAAGGAATTTCAACAATGAAGTTGTTCTAACGTATATCAATTCCATATTTTATAACTGCCACAAACAACCCCGATACAAACCCATGTTATATTAACAAGATCAAAAATGGTAACCTGGACAAATTTGATGATGAAATCAGATAAAAAAAAGATATAAAAAATTGGCTCAAAAAATCAGACAAACAGACAAATGAAAGTGGATAATATATATATATATATATTTTTATCAAAACAATTTCTTATAAGACAACAGTCCTCTACATTGTACCGATTTTTGCAATATGGATTTTGATTATCGCACTCAACATGACAAGGACAATACATGTTTTTTCAGAATATATAATATTTTACAGGTTTTCACAGATGACGTCATTTTTCGTATATGCCCTAAAATTAAAAACGTGGAATTTAAGAAAACTCACACGCCACCTAGATTTTCGTTGATGATGGCCCATAAAAATGGTTGTCATTTTGGGAATTTTTCTGATTTATGGCTATTTTATGGAAAACTTTGGAAAATTAGCTATTATGATCATTTTCTCAACAGTAAAAGTTCATTAAATTAAAATAAGATTACCATAATTAAACTAAAGCTTCATGGGCATAAATAAGACTTTTAGAGAATTTTGTATTCAAATAAAGTATTTTTCATTAAAAGACATTTGGTCTAATAGTATCGTGAAGTGTTATATTTTAATAGGTAGTTTTAATAGTAGATTAAAGTGTGTGACCCGTTCTAAAAAAATAAAGAGTGTTTGAAATTAAAAATCTTTTTAATTAATTACTATTTATATTACAAAATAGAGTTATATATTGTTCATCGTATCATCAAAATAGAAAGTACATAATTAAAAATGTTTAAAATTGATAATCCATTTGGTTGGTCGATCCCTAATCAACTAGATCAAATTTAAATAACGCTCTGCATATAATCACTTTTTTTAATAATAAATTTGAGTTCAACGTTGAGTCTTTGATATACCATCACATTAGAAACCATGCTAACAAAAACTCAACATGAAAAACTTTAGTGAAGGAAAAAAGAATGTACTATAGTTGACTCCCTCATTTGCATATCTATTACTCATTATGTGTTGTGTACATGTCGCATTTTGATACCGTTGACATGTTTTCTAACTATTATACTAGGATGAGTATTCGTAAAAAGATTTGTTGCATTACAACTAGATTGCACATATTTTACTTTAATTTGTCTGTCCTTTATAAGCATACGAGAGTACACAAAATTTTGGAGGTATACATTTCATCATATCGTCATGTTGCATGTTGCGTTATCTTCATATATTAAAGTTCAAGCTTTATCACTATATACTCCAAACGAAGTCAAAATGAGTTGTATTGATTCTAAAGTTGGGTTATTATTATTATTATTATTATCACCAACAACTCTTTCTACACTAAGCTTAATTGTAGCAATTTTTATATGTATAATACTACATTTTGAAGCTATTTACTTTGTACCTTTTTTTAAATTTCTAGTTCACAACTAGCATGGTTCTTTTTACTTATTTTCATATAGTTGACTAAGTTAACTAGGTGGACATTAATCTTGATAACTAAAGTTTGTTAATATTAAAGTATTTATTTTTTAAAATGTGTAGGCTCTTGAAATCCGAATTGTGAAAACTGATCCAACTAGATTATAATTTGTTCAAATTGGATTTTGATTTAGTTTGTACTATTCCAATCGAAAATCAAATTGGATTGACTTGGTTGAATGGGATCGAACTAAACCATTCAAATAAACATCATTGTTGCAGATGCACAAACCCTTGCTAGCAAATTTATATGAAAAGAAGTGACATATCTAGTATATATCGGTGAGATACATAAGAGCCCCAATTGCATTAAGGTATGGTACTTGTTTCCTAAGACCTTTATTTTCTTCGGATGACTGAAATGAATTATTATCAATATTTAGCGATTAAACAACCATTGGAGTGTTATGGTTGTCTTCTTCTAAGTTGTTGGTGGAGCAACGTTAGAGAGTGGTCTTCTTCCAAGGAAATGCTATTAATTAGTGCAAGTTATGTGATCGGTCAGAATGTACAGATTCATTAGTCCTTTTGAGGATTGTATGGGTTAGTTGTAGTTTATCACAAATTTCGTCTTCTTCTTAGGAGTTCCCATAATTGGTGTTGAGGCAACGTAAGGGGGTGATCCTCCATAAGGTATAACTTTTTATTTTGTATAAGTATGATCAATATCTTATGTTTTTCCTTGTGTCCTTATCTAAACATTGGCAATGAGGACATTAATTTTACTAAATGATCATTACATGGAAATGTAAGTAGGGATAAGTGTGACATCTTTTGTGTCTAAGAGAGTTTACATAGATGGTAGGTGGGTCACTTGACCCACCTCAATTTTCATATCTTATACTAAGTTATATAGGAAAAAATTTAGGAATCATCTTGAAAAATTTGTAGGGCCTATCTTATAATGTTTGATCAAAATGGTTGATCGGTTTTAACAACCTAATTAGTTGATTTATAAATTTATTTATACCTAACCCATATTGGAATCAAAGTAAAAGTTATGTGATTTTTGTTAGTTACAAAAGGGAAGGGTGATGGGAAGGTTTATTATGGATTGTTTAAGCAATACATTTTTCTATCTCCCACTCCAACATTATTGAATGGAGTTATTAAGGGAAAATGTTAACGATTAAAATCTTAGACTTGGTTTATTACAAGTTTAAATTGGTTTTAGTCATTTAATATTATTTTTTCATGTTGAACCGATTTTATTAGTTTAACCATACTTTAGTCTAAAAAGTGATTGTTTTTTAGGTTGAATCGGTCTGAGTTGTATTGAGTTTGAAAGACTTGTGATTCTCTTGGTCAAGTAGGAAAAACTCGCCTTTGTAGACAGCTGAGCACGAGGAGTACTCGATCGAGTTATCCGAGTTTTACAATAGTATACATGACCCAACCGACAACTAGTAATTTTATTTATTTCATTTTTCCTGGTTTCACTTAAATAGGGAACAACATAGTTTTGTTTAAAACTCCCACTATCTAAGAGATAGGATCTTGATTCATTTGTGTTTTCCACTGGTTTGCCATTAGTTTGATTATGCTTCCAAAGTTTTGAGCATGTATTTCATTATCTCGGTTCATCTCATTTTGGACGTCATTTTTGTTGGTGCTTGTATTCTTATTCGAGTAGCCAAGTACATAGCAAGTTATATGGTTTGATTTGGTAGGAAGGCTGGTGATGTAGTTCTTTTGTTTGACTAGTAGTCGTTTGACTTCTAGTTCGTTTAGGGTGCATCGACCGTTCCATGTGATTACATGGATGGTTTTGTTTATTTGTGTATCTTTTGGTCTTATTTTTCTTTATGAGTATTTTTTTTTCTTTTGGCTCGGTGTTAAGATTTAAAATCTTTTTTCTTTTTCAGTGCCTTAATAATCATGATTTGAACTTAAATGGATAAATGGTGACGATTTTCATAACTTTGATGGTCAACTAATTCATAAGTATTTATAGAAATGAGAATACGTGAAATAGCAAGTAAATTGAAGCAAAAATGATAGGTTAGTGGCTTAATTATCAAAATTAAAAGTTTGATGACGAAATAGTGACATTCTTGAAACTTTGATTATCAATTAAGACAAAACTTTTATTTATTTCATTCATTTATTATGTCTTACCTACCAATCAACATGGAATAATGATACAATATGTAACAAAATACGATAATAAAGTGATAGTAATTAGTTTCATTATTTGGTTTATTCAATTATATTAACTATTTTATTCATTTGCCATTCTGTTCCATATGATCAAAAGGGCTTTTCTGCGTCTCGTTTTCACAAAATGCCCCTCTAGTTTTTCTATTTTTTTTACGACAATCAAATCTACCACTATAACACTATGATATACCATGTATTTAAACAAACAATATCTTTGCCTTTTCTTTGTTTTTATATAGCTTAAATTGTATATGGTAAAAAAAGATTTCTTCTTCATCAGTTATGGTATCATTATATATATATATATATATATATATATATATATATATATATATATATATATATATATATATATGTTTAATCAAACTTTACTATTTATACATATATATAAAAAATGCAATTTCCATGTTTGGAGTATGTTGCATATGGATTTCAATATAAGAGCAGTTTTGTCTTTTGAACAATTCTAGGGGGCCATTCCATGAAGCACCCAAATGATGAAGGGTGTATTTTTGTTAAAATAACATAACAGAGGGTTGTTATGAATAGTTTCAAATAAGAGTTCATCTTCAATGTTGGAATTAATGACATTCGACCTGAAAATATAAAATCCCTAAATTGAACTTTCGCTTATTCCTCACATTGTTCACAAGTACACCAGTTACGTGAAAACCCTCGTCTGACCACCACTGCCGTCGTCAAGTACTTGAGAAACCAGACACATAGAGATGCCGGAGCCGGAGAAAGTCGACGCTTCGTCTCAGCCTTTAGCCACCGGTAGATTTATCATCTCTTCTTCTTCATCTCTCTCTCTCTCTCTCTCTCTCTCTCTCTCTCTCTCTGTGAAAAGTTTTTTGAGAATGCAAGTACAATAACCTCGTTTCTTTTCATAATTTTTCATTATTCTTGAGATGCGAAGTGATTTATCAGTAAAAGAAAAATCATACCCGTACATAATTAACTAAGATATGTTCAAGATATGACTTATCTAAGAGTATTTTAACCTTTACAAGTTGCACAATTTTTATTGTTCTTGATTCTGTTTTCAGTCATCATGCAAAGAACGATTAACATGTGTAACGATTATGTAACTAGTACTTGAGTTCATTCTATTCTATGGCTCTTCTGAAATTTCATCACATCCTTCTATTGAACGGACTATGAATGTTGTTTTCCTCATCAATGGATATATTATATGGAAAAAGCTATCTGCTGTCAAACATCAGGAAAGTTCTGATCTTGTAGCTGTATGGTAAAATTTACAAGTCAAACTCACTTCAAAAAACTTATAAATTAATCGGACTTCTGGCTGATATCAGAAAGTGAAGGTCAAGAATCAATTACTACAACCAAGAACAAACAAGAACATTGTCTTTCTTAAACTTGATGTGTAGTATAAGTATATCACAATAACAATATAACATAGCTAAGATATGATCTAATTTCATATTCCTTTTTTGTTTGGTTTGTTTGTAGGAATGCAACAACAATTATACAAACGTCTTCTGAATGAACAGGTTCAAAAGCTAAGGAAACAAGTTCCAGTATATCAAACTAACAATGAAGGAGCTGGACATCAACCAAAATTCAGAACTACCATTTGGATTGATGGAGTGAAATACACATCCCCAAACACATTTCACAACCGTAAACTGGCCGAGACAGATGCTTCTAAATTCACACTTTTTGCTATAAGACAGAAGCTAAAAGACGAAGCATTGAATCATCTTTGTGAGGTTTGTGCATACACTGAATCTTGCTTTTGATTTGAGTATATAAATTTAATGTACAAATTTCCCTTTACATATATGTTCAGGATAAAATTTTCTGCAAGGCTATTCTTATGGAATATGCTGTGAGGATGAATACACAGAGACCGACTTATCAGACAACTCAATTGGGGTCATCACCTCCAGTTTTCCGTTGTTGTTTGGTTTTTAATGGCGCTTCTTTTACTGGAGATGACTGTAGAAGCAAGAAGGAAGCTGAACAGTCTGCAGCACGTGCTGTTATTTTGAAATACTTAGGTACCTTTACCTAGCTTTCTATATGTTGTTTACCATTTTGTTACTCAAAACTCACATACATAATTGTTACTGTTTCTTGATTCTTGTGCAGAGTCTGAAACAGGAATCATGTTGTCAGAGATAATTAAGTCTAAGTTCAATCATATTCCAACAAAGGATATTCAAATTGCTCAGAGTGACACCAATGTGGTAAATGGCCTTGTTGCATTGAATGAGGCAAAAAGCAATGAAGTAACCAAAATCCCTTTACTCATTACTACTACTACTTCTACTTCTACCCCTGTAAACATAACTCAAACCCTAGAAACACCAATTATCCCAGTGTCTACATCTACACTTCCAACTTACTCACCACCCTTAATGACTCCACAAATACCCACTCAAACCACCACCCCAGTGTCTACAGTTTTGGCACAGACCCCATTAATCCAATCCATTCAGACACCCACTCAAACTACTCCTGTGCCTATACAGACTCCTCCGGTTGTTGTTGGAACTACTTTTTCTAATGTAGTTCAACAAGACACTGCTATCCCTGTAACACAAACACCCACTCAAACTCTTTCAATGCCTACAGTCATGGCACAAACACCAACTCCAAATGTTTTGGCACAAACCCCCTCGATTTCTGTAACAAGTATTGCGCCTTATAATCCTGCAATTCAGGTTTCTAATAATAGTAGTAATAGTGTAGCTCAACCAATAAACTCAGAGGCCTTGCTGCCACCTGTAACTGTTGCTGCTTCTTCACTTCCAGTATCGACTCCAGTTACTGGTAAGAAGAGGAAAAATAAAAACAAGAAAAATGCCCAAAAGAGAATGCGAGCTGAGAATCAGTAAGTTTTGAGTTTTGAGTATGGAAAAGATTGATCATTTATGTATATTGACTTATTTAACCTCAACCCACTTGGGTTTCTGTAATTTTCAGGGTGGCAATGTCTGCCATGTTTCATGGTCAAGTTCCCACTTTTTCTGCACAATAAGTCGAGCTCTGTATCTGTAAGGTCAGCAAACTTGATTTTCTTTTTTTTTTTTTTTTTTTTTTTTTAAAGTTGAAGAGTGTTGATGATTTCTTATGTTTATTGCAGAATGATGGATAAAGTTCCGTTTTGTTTGTGGAAGGTGTGTGTAATGAATGATGATGATTCATGAAGTAGACTTTTTTAGTATAAAAAGCAAGTGATTTGTGATGCTGCTAGTGGCTTTGTAGTGATAAAAGCCGTATTTTAAAGTTGTAGGATTATAGTTACTGTTTGTTTGGGTAATAACTTTTACTATGTAACAATATCATATGTTGGTTTTCTAATTCATTGTAGGTTGTTACTATAGTATAGTTTCTTTTTTAATATGGTAACTAGATTATAGCCCGCGGGAAACGCATAAAAAAACATATAATCGTTTATAGATATTGTATAATGATTATAAAAAAATATATGGTTATTGGTATTATTGAAATGTGTAGAAAATACATTGAAAACGATAAATATATATAATCATTGAAAGATCTCTTTGTAGACATTATTTTTTGTTTTATTAGTTGAACGACTTTCCTCGTCTCATATAGTTATGATATTTATATATTTATAAGCATTTTAATTAGACGCTTCTTCCATAATAATGTTACCTAATTTAAACATATATTAACAACCAATATACCGTTTTTTCTATTACATTAAATATTGACAACTATTTCATTTATTCAAATAAAGTTATGTAATATAATTTATAAAATGTTAAATGTTATATAGATTTAATTTTAGTATATCATCATTGGAGATTCTTTTTTAAATCATGATTGATTTATTTTAAATTGATTATGAATATAAATGTAAGCTTTTATGTTTGTTCTTATTTATTTGGTGTTCGCAATAACTTTGTATTAGTTGTGGTGCAACTTTGAATAATTTTAGTATATCATCAATGTAATTTGATATATCTTTCAATTACATGAAATATCAAATAATGACACTTCATTACTATTGTGATAATTTAGTTTATATATTGTATTTTCACTAATCTTAACGGTCTTATTTTTTCTAATAACAGTAACGCTTTTACTAAATATACTTTTTACAAATCTCCTAATATCTTATAATTTTTATCTTACTTTATAATTTTTCATAACTATATATTTTCAAGATTGACTGCTTTAATAGTGTTTTTTTTTCCAGTCTATTCAATTTTATATTTCATTGTACAACATCATCGTTTGTATGTATTTTAAAATTTCACTTTAAAAATGCTTAATGTTTACACATTGATATTAATTTTTTTAATAAACTCATGTAATAATTATGGAATATATATCTCATTTTAATTAACATTCACTTCCTTTATTATATCAAATTCCTCATTAAACGGATATATTTTTAGAAAATAACAATTATAATAGGGTAGCATTATCTAAGACGTAAATGTTTGATATACTTTTGGAGAAAAAAAATCAGGATCATTAAAAAAAATTTATATAAAGAAAATACAAATTTAAATTTGTTGAAATTATGGATGAAATTACTGGCGAAAATTTATTTTGGAGGGAGTTATATGTTGTAAGGTATAATAATATTACAAAATTTGAAATATTTATATTTGTTGTGTAAATTAATAAATTTTATTGTTATTATATAAAGATAAAAAAAGTGGGTTGATATGGTATACAAAAACATAATAATTTCAATGATATTTTACAATCATGCCAAAATTAACCGGATTCTTATGACATAAAAACTAAAAAAAATCATAATTATCTCTAATATATAAAAATAACATTTTCGTAATTAATGTCGGTTCCCAATATAGTTAATTTTTGTTTTGTTAAAGGTACCTAATATCTTTTCATGTTTATTTGAAAAGTTTCAGAAAAGTAGTTAACTGATTTCATGTAATTTGTGACAAAGAAAATCGAAATATATGAATACATACATTTGATATGGGAACAAAAAATAATCGAAAAAAATATAAAAAACGAAAGAAGGTACTGACCTTCTAGCGCACAAGAGCGAATGTTTATAGCAGAGAATGATGATGGAAGTTATAAGCAATATTAACGATGTTGTAGGAGAAGGTTTGAAGAAAAGAAACGATTGAAAATAAATGTGAGTCGCAGATTCAATGATGAATCGTATATGTATGTGATAATTTGAATATGATTTTCCGGTATTAATGATTTCCTAATAAAAAAAAAGATTTATATTAATGGTTAACTAATATAAACGGATTTATATTAATGGTTGATATTAAGGCTTGATTGAAATGATTTGTTAGTAATATGTTTTTAAAATTGACCATATTAAAATCTTCATAACTGAAAATTCAAGAGGTAAAATATGGAAAACTTTTATTGGAATTAAATACATTCCATTTCAATGAATGTAAGTTATTGATTGATGATTGAAAAACATTTATTGGAATTAAATACATTCCATATAAAGATGATGATGTCAGCAATTTGATCTAAGGGTGAAAAAATAAGATTGAAATGCAATCAATGGTCCAGATTATTTAAGATGATGTCATAAGGTTTCTCTTTTAGTAATATTTAAGATATGTTATAGATTTGTTTTTCTTCTTTTCTCCAAATCATCCGTTAAGTTGCAGATTTCATATGTTTTTAAATTTAGTTAGTTTTTTTTTTATATGAGTTTTATTTAATAAATATTATTTGTACAAAAAGAATTAATAAATTTAGTGTCAGATATGATCGGTATACACCCATCGTTAAACGAACTTGGAGTCAAAGCATTTGTCCATTTAAATATTTATACATAAAGAATAAAATTTTAGAAAAAAAGTTTATTCTTATTATGCAACAAATTATACCAAATTAACCACGGTTTTCTTGTTACAGGAATCATGAATAATATTTGATATCTCGAAATTGGAATTTTCAAATTATATATTAGATATGCACAAATAAAACATCAAAGTCAGGATGGCCGAGTGGTCTAAGGCGCCAGACTCAAGTTCTGGTCTTCGAGAGAGGGCGTGGGTTCAAATCCCACTTCTGACATCTTTTGTTTCTTTTTCTGATTTTTCCCCTTCTTTATGGAATCAAAAAATTTTCTTTCCTATAAAAAGTAAGATAAAAACTTTGAAATAAAAAAAACATACTAGGTTTAGGACTTCATTTCATTAAATCATATGACTGTTTTGCATTCTTTTTTTTTTTTGTAAACAATGACAATATATAATTGTCCCTTTTTATGTTTTATAGATTGATTTCCGCATTATATTCTGAATATATATCCTTCAACATTATATGTAAGTTGAAAATTTTATAATAAATGAAACAACTTATTACGAACATTTTTTTTTATGATGGCATCCTCTATTCTACCATCCATCATAGTATCATACTATTAGAATGATATAATGAGTTTAGTTTGGATGATGTTTTTAGAACATCGATATTTGTATATTTGTACTTTTTTTTTCTTATTTATTTTACTTATTATTATTATTATTATTATTATTATTATTATTATTATTATTATTATTATTTTTTATCATTTCTACGCCAACTTAAAAGCACATTATATTAATTAAGATATTTTCTCAACTTAAAAACCTCATAATATTGAGCGATACATCTACTTATTTATTATGTACTTTTCTTATTATAATAAATATAAAAGCTATACGAAATAACTATTTAAAGTAGCTTATATGATTTTTTTTTTCTTTTTTGTAATGTGCAAAATTTCCCCACCAATAGTTACAAATAATTAGAGGATTTTTGGTTAAAAAGCTTATTGTTTATTAGTTTATAACTTATTAGCTTAATCAGCTAATAAGTTAGAATGAGTTAACTTATAAAAAATTGATTTGTTAGCGGTTTGCCATTATAAGTTGTTTTTATCTAAACACTATTTTAACTTATAACGGTGTGAAACCGATAATTAAGTAATAAACTCGTTCCCCAAACATTCCCTTAGTCACTGATAATTTAATCATCTTCATACATGTAATTGCACCTTCGTAGTAATAAATATTCATTTTTAACATAACGTGAAACTATATTAATAAAAACTACTATCTTCAAGTCGTAGAAGCACTTTAATCTTAAATTTGCAAATTTTCCATTTAACAGAAAAAACTCGCGCATGATTATCGGAATAAAAGGATCAAAAATGATTTAAAATAATTTAATAAATTGGCTTATATAAGATTTTTAAACTCAAAATAAACAAAATGAGACTACCAAAAACTTATTTTACGTTTCAATTTTTACCACTTTAGGTCACGACTCACGAGAAAATCACTTTCCAAAAAAAATGTTGGTCAAAATTGATCAATAAATTGATAACGTTAGCAGACTATTCAAAATCATAAGCACACATGATTCTTATGAATACAAATTATCAATTATAATAATTACTTGATATAATTTGCATGCCACCAATATAACCAAAAAAATAAGTAAATATAAAGATATCATCATATCTCTACTCTATAGAAGTTTAAAAATAAAAATGAACTAGAAAAGTTAATATAAAATATAACATATGCAAATATAACTCTTTATTGACATATAAGTGTCATAAATCCACTTTGTATCTTTATAAAATAATAATAATAATAATAATAATAATAATAATAATACGCAATCAAATAATAATTTCAAAGCAATATCTATGATATATAATGGATAGTAGTTTATAATGTCCGAATTACAAGTGATTATAGAAAAAAGTTTACAACTAATTTTGACTTCATGGATAAACATCAAAGATAACTTATCCACTCTCAATCTCTTAAAAAATAAACGTTAGAATCATAACGGATTTACTATTCCTTCTCTCTCTATATAAGCCATACTCATGGACCTTCAAAACCTAATCCAAAATTTATAAAAAAAGAAATCTGATTTCTCTCAAAATTTTCCGCTTACTAGCTTCTTCCCACCATGGGTCTTGATGATTCTCAAATCTCAAATATGGAAAACGGCAATCTTCTTCCTTTGATGGTCTCCACAAACCCTAGAATACATTTAGCTCAAAAGGTATATATAGATATACATATATCGATAATTATGAATGCAATCAACTAATGTAACGCATGCTGTAGTTGTTAGCAGAATTCATCGGAACATATTGTATCATATTCGCCGGATGTGGATCTGTCGCCGTTAATAAGCTTTATGGTGGCACTGTAACTTTCCCCGGAATTTGTGTGACTTGGGGTTTGATCGTCATGGCAATGATTTACACCGTCGGCCATGTTTCAGCCCACTTTAATCCGGCTGTCACTATTACTTTGTCTCTTTTAGGGTTGCATTCGTTTCAAGAGGTATTTTGTTAATTAAAAGCTGTTTAACTTAATAATTAATTTTATGATAGTTGTTGAATGCATTATATATAGAGACATACATGCATGACAATTCTTTGCAGGTTATTTTTTATATATTTTCACAGTTATTAGGATCGATTTCTGCAAGTGGAACATTGTCGTTGATAATGGATGTGACTCCAGAAGCATTTTTTGGAACTACACCAGTTGCATCAACAACACAGTCGTTTATTGTTGAGATCATCATTACGTTTATTCTAATGTTTGTAATTTCGGGTGCTACTAATGATCATAGAGCGGTATTTTTTTTAATTGGCTTGTTTTGTTTTAAAATAAAATATTCTTGTTTATTACTAATATTTGATTCAAAGTTGCAGATAAAGAAGCATGGAGGGATTGCAGTTGGAATGACGATTATGTTAAATGTCTTTGTGGGAGGGTTGGTTTTTTTGTTTTCTTGATATATTTATGAATTAAATTAACTTAAAATTTTGATTTTTTTAAAGATTTATATATAATTGATTAATCTAGACCAATTTCTGGAGCATCGATGAATCCTGCAAGGAGTCTCGGACCAGCTATTGTGAAGCTTAACTTCAAGGGGATTTGGGCGTACATCTTTGGTCCACTCATTGGTGCAATTTCTGGAGGATTTGTTTATAATTTGTTGAAGCCAACTAATAAATCTTTTTGTGAGCTTTTTATTAAAAGAAGTTAATTGTTTATTGTGAGAGATTTGATGTAGTTTTAGGTGTATTGGTAATAATTGTTTTTAGAGTTTGAGATAAATTTGTTTGATTGAAGGTGATGTTATTCCTTTTAAAAGTTTCTTATCGTATATATATTTTGATTTATTTAATGTACTTTACCAATGTTAATATAGGTTATAGCAAGTACATAAAAATAACTATATTTTGCTAGTTTCAAGATTAAACATTTACTATCTCTGTTTCAAATTGATAGTTTATTTTTGACTTTTAAAGTTTTTTTTTCTTAAAATTTTGACCTTAAATATTTTTGTGTTTCATAGATAATATTTGATGCAAAATATATGAATAGATTGTATTTTAAATGTTTTTTCATTGTTATAAGTTTTATCAAGTAATATATAACACAAATAAAAATATTTAAGGTCCAAGTTGAAAAAAAAATTCAAAAGTCAAAAGTGGACTATCAATTCGGAACAAAAAGTATATATCACCAGGAAATTATCGAAGATAAGGAAGCGATTCTCTTTCTTTCCGTTCATAAGGGTGGGAGATGACAATAACTTAATAAAGAATATGTAAGGGAAAATGATATAAAGACCCTTAAATTTTCACGAAAATGTCTCTTTGTACATGTTTAAGGTCTAGTAAAACCGGATGTTTTGTTTAATTTGTTCATTTATACTTTTAGCCGGTTACCTAATGTCAATAAAACGATAATAATAATAATAATAATAATAATAATAATAATAATAATAATAAAAGGTGGATGTTTTGTTTAATTTGTTCATCTGTGAATGTTTTGAACTCTAAGAAGTTGAATAAAATATATTTTAAACATTTATTTATGAATTAGATAACTTTTCTTTTTCCAAGTGAAAAGTTTAATGGTCAATAAATTCTAAATCCATTGAATATTAAAAATGACATCTCACAATGATAACATTTCGTCTATTGAATGATAATTAGGTTTACCACCTCATTGAAATCTCTCATTAAACCATATATTAGAGATGTTATTAAGAACAACATGCAAATCCATATGATATATGCAAAGGTTGTAAAGGGAGGAGTAATTAATGGTAATGGCATGGGTGCTAATCATATTACCTCTCACAAAAGTGTACTTTAGACCAAAAGTGTACTTTAGACCATAAGACATACCAATCTTTTATCATTTCAACATTTCATATCATGTCAACGCCACATCACTTTCCTCGTCAACATTTTACAATCATTCTTTCAATATATACACACAATTTAACCATTTCATTAAAAAAAACGATTAAATTTCACGGTGGTTAACCACCAAATTTCTCCAACTTGGGCATCGGACATATGCAGGTGTGATGTAGCCACACATTCAAGTCCCGTATGAGACATGCGAAATTTAAAAGTAGATTAGAGTGTTTCCAAATCACTGTTCTATAATAATAATAATAATAATAATAATAATAATAATAATAATAATAATAACCATGTTTGAAGGTTTTGATAAAATAAATTTTCAAAATGGACTTTTTAAAATTTATTTATTTTTTCTAGACGATTGTATCTCCTACAAATTTTTTCTTTTGAAAAACAGCAAACTTTTTCTATACGAAGTGATGTCATTTCATAAAAAGAGAACATATTTTGCGAATATTATTTATCAAATAAATAATTAAACTATTATAAATATTTAAAAGATAATTATCTCGTAACCAGTATCCATTTTTTTTATCATTTTAGTGATTAATCCTTGAAGACGATGATACAAATTAAGAACCAAAAGCAACATCGATCCTAGGGATGAAAGTGGGTCCCAAACCGGATCGGATGGACCTGGACCTGGAAAACCCGGAACCGTTTAACGAGATCTTTTAGAATCGGAAACCGGACCGGTATATAGGAACCGGTTCCGGTTCGGTTCCGGGTAAAGTGGGTCTAGAACCAAAAAACCCGGAAATAGGAAAGTGGGTAAGGTGGAACCGGGTAAAATGGGTTTAGAACCGGAAAACCCAGATTTTTTTTATTATTATTTTTTGTAATTATCTCAATTGCATAATCTTTCAACCGTTATAAAAAAATTAATAAACAAAAAATTACATTTAGGTTATTGACGACATTGATTTTTTTTTTAAAAAGTAACGTGATATAACAAAGTTGGTTTAATATTACTGTGAAATATGAGCTTTTAGTTATGTGATTCTAATATATACTGTACGTTCATAGGGATGAGTTAATTGTAACATGATTAGAGGTTCTAATTAAAAAAAATTGTTAGAATAATTAAACAACAAAATTGTTGGAATCCTAAGTCACGTAGGACCTTGGAGACCAAGCAATCAATAAATATGGCAAGTTAGTCATGTTTCCTAATTGTAATCTTATTCTACAAGTTGGTAGTTTAGGAGTATATATGTATAGATACCGAGATATGGTTTGTACACAAAAACACAATATAGGTTTTGAGCAATTTTCCTATTAATCAAAAAGATATTTTGATTATTTGTGTTTTCTAACTTGAATTGGTATCAGAGCCTCAGAAACAAGAAGCTGTGAGATCAAATCTTACCTGTTGATAAGTAGGTCAACATGTCAGGAGGGGATGGAGAGGCTTCGGTGAGGGTGAAAGAAATTGGATCAACCTCTGTTCAGTGCCCTATGCTCACGTCAACAAACTACACGGTGTGGTCAATGAGAATGAAGGTAGTATTAAAGATTCAGAAAGCTTGGGAGATAATTGATCCTGGAACTACAAAAAATCAAGACAAAGATGATTTAGCTATAGGTTTAATTTATCAATCGATACCTGAAGAACTAATAATCCAAATCGGTGAACAAGAATCTTCCAAGGGACTTTGGGAAGCAATCAAATCAAGGCACATGGGGGCTGACCGCGTGAAGGAGGCACGATTACAGACCTTAATGTCTGATTTCGATCGTTTGAAGATGACTGAGTCAGATTCGATCGACTCTTTCACGGGAAAGCTGTCTGGAATTGCATCCAAGGCAGCCGCACTAGGTGAATCGATCAATGAACAAAGAATGGTGAAGAAATTCTTGAAATCACTACCAAGGGCAAAATTCATCCACATCGTCGCATCATTAGAGCAGGTACTGGACTTGAAAACCATCGGATTTGAAGATGTAGTAGGACGGCTAAAGGCGTATGAAGAAAGGATTAGGGAGGAGGACGAGACCGGAGGTGAAGGTCAGACGAGGGTCCTGTTCGTCGACCATGGTGGAAACTCGAATCGGAAGAATACAGCGACGAAGGGCAAATGGAAAGGGGCTGGTGGATCGGGTGGGTATAATCAGCAAGAAGGATCTGGGTTTGGGTCTGCTGGATCAAAAAATTCAAATGGGCCCAAATCCAATAAAGCCCCACACGGAAATAACCAAAATAAAACAACACAAGCCCAAGGAGGAAAGCCCAATTCTAATTCTGAAACAAACCGCAAACCTAAAAAGGACCGCTCCAATATTATTTGTTACCGGTGCGATAAACCGGGCCATTTTGCGTCTCAATGCCCGGACCGAATCAAAAAATTACAAGAAAGTAATTTTGTTGAATATGACGATATCGACGAGGCCGTATTTTTAAACGAGACCGTGTTTTTGAATGAAGAGAAGGTGATACCGTCTCGATACGACTCACAAGAAAACGATGTGTGGTATTTGGATAATGGGGCGAGCAATCACATGATGGGGAACCGGTCATTTTTCTCCAAGCTTGACGAAGGCATAACCGGGAGGGTTAAATTTGGAGACAACTTGTGTGTAAAAATCAAGGGAAAAGGTGCTATACTTTTCCAAGGCAAGAAAGGTCAACAAAGGCTGATGACGGAGATTTACTACATACCGGATCTCAAAAACAACATTATAAGTCTCGGACAAGCAACTGAAGCCAGGTGTGATATTCGAATGAAAGACAACTATTTAACCATACACGATGTCGATAATTGCTTATTAATGAAAGTACAAAGAACTTCAAACCGCCTTTATAAAATAAAATTACAAATTGGAGTTCCTATTTGCCTTCATTCAAGACTAAGTGAAGATGCGTGGCGATGGCATGCAAGACTTGGGCACATCAATTTCGAGTCAATGAAAAAGATGTCCAAGAAGGGTTTAGTCAAAGGGTTACCGAAATTAGATCATGAGAATCAATTATGTGAATCGTGCTTAGTCGGCAAGCAAACAAGAAAGTCCTTCCCAACCATGACGACATACAAAGCGAAACAACCATTGGAGCTTGTTCACGGTGATTTATGCGGTCCGATCACGTCGGCAACCAAGGGTCAAAATAGGTACATTTTTACACTAATTGATGGTTTTTCACGATTTATGTGGATTTATCTCATAAAAGAAAAGAGTGAGGCGTTTACACACTTCAAAAAATTCAAAGCTTTGGTAGAAAATGAAATTGGAAAGCCTTTGAAAGTGTTTAGAAGTGATCGAGGAGGTGAGTTTACCTCTCTCGAGTTTAATTCTTTTTATGAGCAAAACGAAGTTAAACGCCATCTCACCGCCCCATACTCTCCACAACAAAACGGAATTGTGGAACGAAGAAACCGAACTCTTATGGACATGACACGAAGTATAATGAAGGCAATGCATGTTCCAAACTACTTATGGGGAGAAGCAGTAAATCACTCAACAAATCTAATCAATCGAGTGTACACAAGAGTCCTTGGTGATACAACTCCATACGAAAAGTTGTATAAAAGAAAACCGAATTTAGAAAATGTTCGTATATTTGGGTGTTTAGCACATGCAAAAGTTGAACCGGTTAATCAAAAGAAGTTGGATGCAAGATCAAGACCACTAGTATATGTTGGTTTCGAATCGGGTACGAAAACTTACCGGTTATTTAACCCGGTAACACAAAAAATAATCGTGAGTCGAGATGTTATTTTTGATGAAACCAAAGGGTGGGATTGGATTAAAGAAGCAGGAACCAACAATGAAGAACCGGGCTCATTCGTAATACCATGGGACTATCCAAGAGACGATGTGAGCACCAACCAAGGAAACGATGTAAATAATGATCCAATTCAATCAGATCATGAGATTGGAGATGAAGGGGAAGTATAAGATAATCCACAACCAAGTCCAGTAAATAATAATGTTCAACAAGGAGCTACAAGTCAAAGACCCTCGAGAGCAAGAGTACCTCAAAGACGATTTCAAGATTATGAGCTTGATCTTGACAATCTCGAAGAACTCCTTCTAACAACCAATGACGAGCCGGTATCGGTTGAAGAAGCGAAGAATGAACCGGAATGGGTCAAGGCCATGGATGCGGAAATCAAGTCGATAAACAAAAATAATACTTTGACTCTTGTGAACAAACCTATGGCGGTGAAGCCAATTGGACTCAAGTGGGTGTTCAAATTAAAGAAAAATGTAGATGGAGCCATTAATAAATACAAGGCAAGGTTGGTTGTTAAAGGTTACGTGCAACAACCCGGTATTGATTTTCAGGAAGTGTTTGCCCCGGTAGCTCGAATTGAAACCATTCGGTTTCTTATAGCCTTAGCAGCTACTCATGGATGGGAGCTTCACCACTTAGATGTAAAAACAGCATTCTTACATGGAGAATTAAAAGAAACTGTTTATGTGTCACAACCGGAAGGCTATATAAAGAAAGGCAACGAGCATAAAGTATATCGCCTTACAAAAGCACTATATGGTCTAAGACAAGCACCTCGAGCATGGAACACGAAGCTTGATGGGATTTTGAAGAATATGAAATTTCAAAAGTGCATGAAAGAACCATCGGTGTACCGGAAATGTGAAGGACCTAACTTGCTAATTTTAGCAATTTATGTTGATGACTTATTTGTCACAGGTACAAATTTGAGCATGATCAAGAAGTTCAAATTAGAGATGTCCAAGAACTTTGAGATGTCGGATCTTGGAAGATTAACTTATTACCTAGGCATTGAAGTTAAGCAAGAAGAATCGGGGATTACTATAAACCAAGAAGCATATGCTAAACGCATTTTAAAAGAAGTCGGTTTACATGATTGCAATCCAACCCACATACCGATGGAACCGGGAAATAAATTGTCGAAGGCCGAAGATGAACCCGAAATCGACCCAACACAATATCGAAAGGTGGTAGGATGTCTTAGATACCTCTTGCAAACAAGACCCGATATGACATATGCGGTTGGAGTTGTTAGCCAATATATGCAAAGTCCAAGAGAATCACACGGTGGTGCAATCAAACACATTCTAAGATACTTACGAGGAACAACGGGATACAGAATTAAGTACGAGAGAATGGGTCAAAAGCGGCTTATTGGTTATAGTGATAGTAGTCACAATGTTGACCCGGATGACGGAAGAAGCACAACCGGTCACATTTTCTACTATGGGTCATCACCAATTACATGGTGTTCACAAAAGCAAGATACCGTTGCTTTATCATCTTGCGAGGCTGAGTTCATGGCACCCACAGCGAGTGCATGTCAAGCAATATGGCTTCAAGATTTGCTTGGGGAAATCATGAACAAAGCACAAGAGAAAGTTATTCTTAGAGTTGATAACAAGTCGGCTATCGAACTAACTAAGAATCCCGTTTTTCATGGAAGGAGTAAACACATTCACACGAGGTTTCACTTCATTCGTAATTATGTCGAAAGGGAACAAGTGGAGGTGGAATACATTCCCGGTGAAGAACAAAGGGTGAATATTCTTACGAAACCATTAGCTCGAACCAAGTTCAAGGAAATGCGGAGCTTGATCGGGGTTGAAGAATTCTCTAGAAGGACTTAGAGATTTGGGGGTGATTGTTGGAATCCTAAGTCACGTAGGACCTTGGAGACCAAGCAATCAATAAATATGGCAAGTTGGTCATGTTTCCTAATTGTAATCTTATTCTATAAGTTGGTAGTTTAGGAGTATATATATGTATAGATACCGAGATATGGTTAGTACACAAAAACACAATATAGGTTTTGAGCAATTTTCCTATTAATCAAAGAGATATTTTGATTATCTGTGTTTTCTAACTTGAATAAAATGAATATATAACCTTTTGTAAAAGATCCACTATAAATAGGCTAAAAGTTTATAGAACTTTAACCCATTAAGCCAACAAAACAAGTTGATACTAAAAATAATAAAACTTTCGATTTCACTCTTTTTTATCAAATACACTATTATATAGTCAAATTCACTCAAATAAAACACCATAAGCCAATTTTTAAAAATTTCCTACAAATGACGAAATCACCATTTTTAATTAAACCATTGTTTAACATATAAAATCAAACTTATAACCATTTATCTAATATTAATATTACATATAAATTATGGTTCTTACAAATAAAGTTCACCCTAGAAGGGAATAAGAGATAGGCTGAGATTTTGTTAGATGAATGTCATGCTTCGTATCTGTGAATTTTCCATTACTTCAATGTTTTCTCTTTTTATTATTATTATTATTATGAGAGCTCATATGCAAATTGAGATTATAATAAACAACCATCTCCAATCCTACATCCATTTTCTTTAGATCAAAAATGTATAAATAATATTTCATCTTTAACCGACACAATTTTTTATATAAATTTCTATACCAAAAATATATTCCTAGTATATTCATTTTTTAAAACTTGTATAGATTATTATAAAATACTCATCAACTTATAATCTTTTTTTACATATTTATTTATATTTCCTATATAAAAACTTTATAAAACATACAAAAATCGGTTCCGGTCCATTAAACTCGGTTCCGGTTTTTTTACATATCCGGTTCCGGTTTTTTTACCCGGAATACCCGGACCCGTTGGACCCGTATCCGAAATACTCGGAACCCGGATAAAACTAAATTTGGAACCCAATACCCGAACCGTTTAAACATTTTCCGGTTATACCGGTTCCGGTTCCGGTCCGATTTTTCGGTTTTATAACTCATCCCTAATCGATCCTAACTTTTTCTTAATAATCATGGTTTTTCCTTTTGTTTTCATTATAGTTTTATATGACATTATGGTGTATAGTGTGGAAGTGGGGGAGCGGGAGGTATGAGTTGGCAATCCGGTGTCGCGTGGGAACACCGCCCCTAGCATGCAGTATACACACCAAAGGTTTGTGTTTGCTAACCAAATATTTGCGTCCCTGATTTGAAATCGGATAATAATACAATACTTAAAGAATTTATTGATTTGACTATTATTGATAAGGTTATTAATGGGAAATAATGAGTATCAAATGAATATAAAAAGATTATTTTGGATCAAATCACTTTTGACATTGAAAATATTTTTAACATGAAAATTGAAATTGTATTCCATATATAGATTGGAGTTTGAAGGTTGTTTTCTGTTTGATTCTAAAAACAATATAAAATGTCAAGCCAACCTAGACCGTTGTTATTTACATGCTACTATCTTTGAACATCATGTAATGGATTTTGATATGTATTTTCCAACAAAAATTTGGCACGACAATCTTTTCAATTTGTTTAAAAACACTGAAAACTTGGATTATAAAATTGCGAAACAAAATTTTAAAATTGGATCAATACTTCCAATTAAATGCATATGAATAAAGAATCCATGGATGAAGATAGAAAAGTAGATTTCTAATTTTTAATCGTAAATAAACTAAATGTTTTTCTAAAATGTTAATGTTAAAAACCATAGAACACCATAAACAACAATAACAACAAGAAAATAGGGGAATCAAACGATTGAGATGAAAAAGTTTAACAAATGTGAGGGTTTTCTAAAAAAATTGAGTTTTTTTTCTTCAAATGAGGGTTCTTTTCAAAAAAGAATTGTGTAAGACTGAAAAATATTCAATAAAATTGCTAAAAGAACCAAATCAAGAAAAAAAATTGAAAAATACAAGTTTTTTGATAAATATAATTTAGATTTAAACATAGTTCTAAAAAGCGCACCATGGTTGCACCAAGGCGTCCCATGATGCAACGATATTAAACTTCTTACAATTGTACTCGACGAGGATTTAATATTTTCAAAATTGTATCATTACCGATACTTATAAAAAAAAATTCGATACATGACACTAAATAACCGCTCAAAAATTAATCACATATTTTATTGCGTATATCAGTCTTTATCAACTTCATTGCTGAAAATATGGGTGAGCAACGGCTCGGACCCGACCCGAATCGGATCGGAGACCGAAAAACCGAACACCAAGATTTCTAGAAAACATAGACCGAAAACCAGACCAGGTTAGGTATACCTATTCCGGTTTCAATGGTTTCAGTTTCAACACTGGTTCCCGATTACACAGATTAAGCCCGTTACAACATTGTGTTATTTGTGTGTCACTAGCCCATTAATGTGATTTGAGTATAGTATCAGTGGGAAAACGAATAAGTGTTTAACCTCTAAATCAAAAGTTTGTAAGTTTTATTTTGTTAATTATTAAATCTACTTATTTGTTTTAAGAGTAAATTATTGAAATCGTCCCTATCGTTTGGTCAAAATTGCACGTTTGGTCCCTAACTTTTTTTTGCATTCGGATCGTCCATGTGGTTTGATTTTGTTGCATTTTTCGTCCCTTACGTACATAAAGTTAGGGACCAAACGTGCAATTTTGACCAAGACGAAAAACGCAACAAAATCAAACCACAGAGACGATCCGGATGCAAAAAAAAAAAGTTAGGGACCAAACGTGTTATTTTGACCAAACCATAGGAATGATTTTAGTAATTTACTCTTGTTTTAACTAATTCCAAAGCTTCTTATAAGATTAAGAAACTCTATTGTGTTGCTTAAGTTTAATCAACGTGTCCTGTTACTAAATCTTAGGCCTAATATTTTAACTTCTTTTTTTGGTATTGAATGGACATGCAGATGATAATAATTTTGCTTATGTAATTATGACAAAGCTACCCTCTCTAAAAGCTTTTTTTTTAAATTGTAACGTACTTTGCTCTTAAACATTATCCGGATTTTTGTTGCATTCTTTTGCATGTTTAAGTATCTGCACCTTTAACTGTCATAACTAGAGACCTTCGAACAACCTCAACTGTTGACGATTAACGAAATGACCAATCGATCAAACTTGGACTGACAAGCTAAACCCTCGGATCTCATATACTGCTGAACAAAGCCCACACGAAGTTACACACAACGAACCCTGAAGTTGATTGACATATCAACAAATTCTCATCCTTGACCGAAGATAGCAATCCATATTGCAAGCTAACCAATCTCTCAAAAACTTATACCTAATTTGAACGGCCCAAACGCTTCTTGACCTAATACTAGGCGCTCCGAAATGAACTATTGGCCACAACGAGTTCCTTACCCAACAACTTCCTGCTACGAGGGCAACACCTGCATTCATGGATTCTTGAGAAACATAACAAGGAAACTTCCTAACTCGAAGTGCTTCTAGGTAACCTACCTTCCTTCACTTATGCCGCAGAAAACCCAAACCAAAACCTCGCATACTTGAACTGCAGATTCCTCTGACTCATTATACTGAATCCATCAAAACCGAACATACCGATGATCCTCCGACGGAATACAGTTCTCCTGTAACCCTTCAAAAATCATAAAAACATAAGTTTACAAAACAACCATTAACCGTTATTGTTTACAAAAAGATCTATTGTTCCAAAAGTAAAGTCATATCAGAATATTCCAAAAATCAATATCATGAAGATAGAAAGATGTGCACGATCAAGGCTTACCTTTCCCACAACCCTCTGAAGTATCTAAAATAATAAATCTAAAATAATAAACTAAAACTGTAACTTAAAGATTAATGAGTTCCCCAAAAATACCATCACACAACATAACAAACAAGCATACTTTTTTCTAGTCTAAGATCCATGCTTTGTGTGATATAGTTTTTTAAGTCGACCATTTTTTATGTTTTATTTGGTTGTGTTGTTAAACTAAAGACGGGACAAATCATGTCGGATCCATTGACTTCAAGTTTTACCATTCAATTTATTCATAAAATGCAATTTGTTGATTTCTTGCAATGTTCTGGTTTTATGCTCTTTCGTCAAAAATAAGCTAGTTTATTAACTAGCTTATAAGCTAGTTTCCAAAATAATACGATCCAAAAAACTATGATTCAAAATGTTTATGAATCTTGCAAGTTCTTTACAGAGAGGCAGACCGATCACTATTACCGACTTTGGAGAACATAAACCAATCATCACTGCTAATTTAGTAAACAAGTAACAACTAACAAGACACCATTTTAAACATAAGCATCAAAAGTTACATTAAAAAGATGATTAAAAAAAACTATTTTTATAAATTTAGCTGTAACAAAGTCAACTACTTCCAGGCTTTTCCATAGCTGTCGCGCAGGGTAACAGTCCGGTTAAAAATGAGCTTTTCCGGTGTCGAATCCTTATCAGCCACAAAATAACCTGATAATTTTCATCAAATTAATATTTATTCAATTTTTATTTTTTTTTTTTAAAAGTTTTATAATTTTTTATATAATTTACCAAGTCTTTCGAACTGAAATTTGTCGTCTACTTCTGCATGTTTGAGAGATGGTACAGCATATGCGCATGGTATCACCACTTTGGAATCCGGGTTTAAATCATCAAGCCACTTGTCAAGTTCTCCAGGATTCTGTATTTATTTAGTATATATATAAAAAAAAAAAAAAAGGATTAAATGAAATTAATTGGTCGGAAAACTTTATAATAAGTAAATAAAAATGACGAACCTCAGAAAGAAAGAGTTTGTCAAAAAGTCTGACTTCCACTTTTAATGGATCAACTCCAGGAGAAGGCTCTGCAACCCAATGAAGAACACCCTGTGCATATAAATATAAATAAAATAAAAAGTTTATGAATAAAAATATCATTAAATAAAAAAGAGAAGTTTATAAAAAATTAAAAATTAAAAAGCTTGCTTGCCTTTGGTTTTGTCTTTTTGTCTGGATCATATTCAACATGTACTTCAACAACAGTCTTTTTGTCTTCAGAAAGTACTACTTCAGTACACTTGATAGGGTATGCATATCTGAATGAAAAGATATTGTTTGATTAGTGTTTGTTATATGGTAATTGAAGAGGGAATGGAAAGCGGAATGAAGAATACATAGGAATGGAATGGAATGGAGCCATCCATATAATTTCATGTTGTTTCTAACAAAGAACATGTTGGACTGGCTCATTCCATTCAACATGACAATGGAATGTACCAATCCATTCGTTTGTGATTCCATTCCATTATTATAGCAAGCAACAGACCTGAGTAGAACGGTCTTTCCAGGAGCAAGCCCATAATAGTCTTTTGAATCCTTCATTCGAAAGTCAGATTGCTCGATATAAACAACTTTTGAAAAGGGTACCTGTCAAGAAAAATAATAACAATACAATGCAGTCATACAAAAAATTTTAAAACAGAATTATTAATAAAATAAAATGCCAACCTTGTAGTAAGAAGATGGATTATCCCCTGGTGCATCTGGCCATTTCTTTGCATCAAGTTCTGTTACTAAACTGCCCTCAAGATTTGTAATAACAACCTAAAAACATTAAAATTTATTACTATTGTAAAGAGTTTGTCGGGAATAATATTAACATAAATCACATTTTTGGTCCCCAAAAGTTTTCTCTAGCACTTTGAGGTTTTTATATTAACCTAAATTGCAAGATAACTTTTATTGAGTGACCAAAAATGTAAATTACAATGATATTGGAGTAAATTACATTTTTAGTTCCCAAGTATTATCCGATTTTTACAATTTTGGTAACCGTAAAGTTTTTCTTTTGCAACTTGGGTCCTTAATAACAAGTAAAATGACTATATTTTCGGATCATAATTGGAAAAATCGAGACCAAAAATGTCACAAGAAGCGAAATCGTAAGATAAAAGTTTTTGAGGGACCAAAAGTGTAATTTAGTGTAGATATGAAGAGTACCTTTAGTGGATGCAGGACGACCATTGTACGTGAAGCTGTTTTATTTAACTCTTCACGTACATGATACTCGAGGCGTTCCAAACGAATCATACTACCATCACTAATAAAGCAAACATGACCATAAATAAGTACAATATGCTTATCTATTAAACTTATCTAGTTAAAAAAAATTAAAAAAAATAAAAAAAGTTAGAAATGACTACCTTCTTGTAATCCCAATTCCTCTAACAAAACCATTTATTGCAGTTGATGTCACACCTCTGCGCCTCAATCCAGCTAGTGTCATTAAACGAGGGTCGTCCCATCCATCAACATAATTTTCAGTCACAAGCCGATTCAACTATAAAAAACACATGTCATGTCATTATATTATTCCCTTTTATTTAAAAAAAAAAAAAACATTGTTTGACTTTGACTTTGACTTACCTTGCGTTTTGACATTACTGTGTTGGTTATATTCAAACGTGAATATTCCCATACGTAAGGCTGGTAAAGGCTTAGGGCGTCTAGTAACCAGTAGTATGAAGCACGACGTGTCTCAAATTCAAGTGTGCAAAGCTACAACAAAAAAATATCAAATATTTTTCTATATTCTCACAAAATAAATCATTCTTTCTTTCAACCCTGAAAGCATGGTAAGTTCAGATTATTTTTTTTACTTTTATCTTATCATCTCTACTGTTTTTCCCATTTGCAACTCGGTTTTCATGACAACTTCTTAAAGGAAAATACTTTTTTTTTTAATTTAAACTTATTAGTTATACTTGTATACTTAACTATTAGTATCCTTCCAATATATTACTGTTTTCTTTTTTAATTTTATCAGTATGTTTATATAAAAACACAAATACTAAAGAAAACATACTGAATGTGTGATATTTTCAAGAGAATCCACAATGCAATGTGCATAATCATAACTTGGGTAAATACACCACTTGTCTCCCGCATGTGGATGAGGTGTAAACTGAAAAAAAAAAAAAAAAAAAAAAATCAATTAATGCAAAAGAATATAAAAATATATATAGCTTTTTTGATACTTACCTTGATTCGATATGCAATGAGGTCATACATATTAAAATTGTCACTCTGCATATCTTGTTTCATTCTAAGTGTAGCTTTTCCTTCTTCAATCAACCCACATTTCATATCATTAAAGAGTTTAAGTGATTCTGAAATGGGCCTATCCCTCCATGGACTATTCATCTTTTTTTCTCTGTACTCTTTTATTTCATCACCACTCTATTAATAATATAAAATATAAATATGAATACAATCAGTTCAAGTTTCTGTATACTAAAACAAATAAAATAAAATATTTAATTTAATAATAAACCTGGTGATCCACATAGGCATGTCCCCTGTGAATGAGCTCCACTGCTAAATCATACAGTTCTTGAAAATAATCACTCGTGTATGTGATCTGAAATTTTTAAATTGCAGCAAAAAGGGAGACATGCTTTACTACTTTTATCAATCAATATATGCAATGTACTTTAGTGGTAACATACATATATAATCACATTACTATGATGTACAAATAAAGTACATTGTTCATATTGGTAGTAAAACTTTACCTTGAAAGGTTTCCACCCCATCCATCCTACAATTTCTTCAATATGATCGATGTATTCTTTTTTCTCAGCTTCAGGATTTGTATCATCATACCTCAAGTAGCAGCCACCATCTCTCTCTTTTGCAAGACCAAAGTCAACAAACATAGCCTGCACATACACATCATAGTATGTAACTTAAATCTTAAAACTTAAAAAGCAAAGCAGGATCTATATATGTTTACTTTAATCTCTAATGACTTTTGTAGAAATAGAAACGAACCTTTGCATGACCAATATGTAGGTATCCATTTGGTTCTGGTGGAAAACGGGTAAGAACTTTTCCTCCTGTTGTCTTTAAATGTTTCTCTAGCAATGCTTTGGAATTGCATGCTCTGAGCACAGGTCTATCACTGAAAAATACTTCTGTATGCACCTGTCAGTTGTCACACACACAATCATAAACAAACATATTCAAACATGCCACCCAAAAAGACAATACACATAAGCCATGAGTCAGTCAATCATAAAGGTAACCTTATAATTCTCCTCGGGTGAAGGGAATATTAAATAAGGATTCACTTCTTCTTCAGATGGTGTCAGTTGAGGAGCTTCTTCAGGGGTACTTTTGACCTGTAAAAATTTATATATCAGAAAGACAAAAGCATTATGCTTTTTTAGCTGTATCAGTATATAATAATATGCACTCACCTCTACTTTAACAGGCTTCTCTTTCTTCTTTTTTACAGGCTTCTCGTTATCTGCTGCAGTCTTTTCACCAAGTAAAGCATATAGCTTTGAATCTATAAGGTTCTGGGGAAAGATACTAATCAATTTATTTATAATAAAAAAAAGATATGATAAAACAAGAAAAGTGAGTTATTTAACTTATTTACCTTAACAATCTTTGGATCTGCCCAAGGCTGCTTCTTTCTGACATGAGCAAACAGATCACCGACTGAAACCAATCATCAAATGACACATCAGACTCAAATTCGACAGTTGGAAATTAAGGAGATACAAGAAAACCGAAACTCACCATTTGTTCGATACCTTTGCTCCAATATTGCACTCTTTTTCTCTTCAAAGATTTCATCAACTGTTTTTTCTATATCTTCAAGAGAGACCTCGACCCCTGTTAGCAAAGAAGGGCTTCAATTATATTACTCCACAACAATAAAGGATCTCAGCAATATACATTGTTAAATTTTTACAACATAGAATGAAATGGGTAAACCAAAACATAACATACCAACTCCACAAGCTTCCTCAAATTTACTAATTTCAAGATCCTCTGAACCAGTGACTGTAAGAAATGCAAATGCAGCTTCTACCTGGGCAGGAGTCTTTATCTGCAATAGCAACAGCATAGTCATTTTAATGATGGGTGTATATTTTAGTACTTGTTTTACCATAAGAATTAATCATATATATGAATATACTCATATGAAAAGAAATCAAGAACCCAAAACCTTGGAAGAAACAATGTATTCCAGCAGCTTGGGACGATGCACAAGGGCATTGGCAGGAAATTTTGTAGCAACCTGTTATGCACAAGCAATCATTGGTATGCTACTCAAAATTTCATATTACTTTTTCTAACATAAAATATAAATATGGAGGCTTGTAGAAGTTGAATTTTAAACTACAAGTTAGCATATCAACATGTGCATATTCAAGATGGAAGACAAACAATATGTCAAAGAAAGAGTTTTACTGTATAAAGAAGATTGCCAGTAGACCGTTCGCATCCATCAGTAACAGCTGCCTACAGATACATCATTGAATATGAAACAAACTTATCAGAAATATGAAGCTGAGATCATTTCAAACAGAAAGTAAGAGAAGCTACTTTAAAAGTGTAACTACTCTCTAAGCACCTGAGAAAGAGATACAATTTAACTCTCACAATTGCCAAGTTCTATTTATATGCTTATAGTTTTCAATCCAAGAATGGATTGTTTGCCTAAATCATATTGTCTTCTTCATGTGATAACAGTGAATATGTGCATTTCTGAGCCTAACCAAGCCGAAATTTGCTAGCAGGGGTTTGGAATGAAGATCAATGAAACAATGTTAAACTTATATGAACTTTAGCAGCTTATGTGTAGAAATGTTCGAAATCAGCTCAAGCCTAAATTGACAATGTTTTCTAGTCACTTGTAACCTTTATCATGAGCCTAAACAAAAATCGAAATGTAGTCAAATCTTTGTAAAAACAATCTATGAGCGTAAAACAAGTCAGAAAAACTTGTTTTGTTCTCTTTTTGCTCAGTAAAGATGTTATTCTGTCAGGAACAATATAATGGGATAAATTTTCACTACAAAAAATGCATATCACTGTCAAGTTGTTTGCAATTTGTTTCAATTGGGAACTCGGAAGACAGAAGCATGTTATTTTAATAAGCTCATCTCTATAATCTCTCCAGAAAGACTTGATGTAACTGTTAATAGGAACAGCTCGATTATGTGACATACAGCCTCAATCACAGATTCCCGAAGGAAACAATCAAAACTCCTTGACTAATCCCACGCATACACCAAAATAAGTTGTTCATGATGCAATTACATGCAGCCTTATGAGTATCAGTATCAGCCATACCTCGTTAATCACAGCGACAAGGTTCGTGGTGACTTTATTGTTGGCGATGGTGTTCTCTGCAGTGCGCTTATCTAATCCAATCTTCAAAAAAAGGTCAAGAGCTTCCACCATCTTTCTCCACCTCAATTGCTCCGAAAGCTGTAGATTCTTTCTAGAGATTGTGTATTGAAATAAACCCCTGTAATATAAACCCTGCCAAATGTAACGTTTTCAGTGATGAAATGATTTTAAGGGTTTTAACGTGACGAAACCCTAGAAGGGTATTTTCGGGATACGGAAATTTTTGCTTGATTCTCTCGGCTTAAGAGTTAAAAAGATAATTACATAAATCGCCCTTGTAGTTTATAAAAAGTCTATGTTTTAATGTGCATGATATTTCTGTTTTATCCTTATATGTTTAAAAAATTAATTACTCCATACAACAAACTAAACAACAGGTCTCACAAATTATTTCGAAGCTTTGGTGCATACAACAAAATAAACAACAGAAGAGGTTCAAATCAGCATAACATGTGGCTTTCGAATTAATTTTGCAAGAAAAAAACTCCACAAACAGATTCCATGTACAGATTCAAACAGTATGTAGCATTGTAAGGCTCAAATCAACAGAAGAGGTGGATTTCGAACAACATTTGCAAGGAAAAAAGCTTAATGTTACCTGATTCGGAGTCCGTCGTCGCTACGCTGCTGCTTCGGAGTGGAGGATCGAAGTCTGGTAGTGTGTCGTTGCTTGCTACCGCTAGTGACTAGCGGTCGAGTTCACGAGATTGCCGACGAGGTTAAAAAAAGGGTCGTCGGCTGTAAGTCTCACTCTGTATGCGACGATGACAATGAAGAACGAAAGTCGTCGCTGGGGTCTACCGCTGTCCGCTGCCTTGCGCCGGTGAGTAGATGCCGCCGACAGCCGTCCGCCGGTGAGTAGAAGTCGTCAAGCCGATGGGATCGTCGGCGATGGAAGCGACGATGCGTGTAAAGGGGAATTGGATACGATGATTCTCTGATGGATAGAAGCATACATTCTTAGGTTAGGTTAAAGTCACTTAGGGCAAAAATGTAATTTTATATATATATATATATATATATATATATATATATATATATATATATATATATATATATATATATATATATAGGGTAAAGTGAATATACTTAACAACCTTATATAAGCTTAGGTACCTAACCTCATCAAACTACGTCATTTTGCATTAAATTTTCATTGTAATCATCCGAGGTTCTTAAACTTCATCCCTAAACTTGATTTACTTCAAAAAAATTTGGAAATTCATCATTATATTTCTCCTACATCTTTTCATTTGTAGCGGTAGGATATGAAGGCCATAGGTGGTATTCGATAGAAAGACGTGATGTAAAAGAAAGATATTGTTGAAAGTCCAAAGATTTTGGAAGTAATCAAGTTATGGGGTTGAAGTTTAAGAACCTTACGCAATTACAATGTAAATATGATACAACCCGATGTAGTATTATGGAGTTAGGTACCTAAACTTATATAAGGTTGTTAGGTATATTCACTTTATATATATATATATATATATATATATATATATATATATATATATATATATATATATATATATATATATATATATATAGTTAGGTTCATTTATAAACCTTAATTATTGAGTCAATGTGTGAACCAATGAAAATTTAGAAAAACAATAAATAATTAATAAAAAAATAAAAGTTAATTTTGGAAGTTTACATATATTTATTAACAAAAAAATGAACTCATATGTTTTCCTTAAATCATGGTTTCAGTTACAAATTTTATATAAATTTATCCCCTTTTTAAACTATATTTGTGATCTTAAATTATCTTTACTGCTTCACGTTGTAAAGCCTAGAAGTTGAATTTTGTTGATTATAATTTTTTAGGTTGGGAAAGAGCGATGACATTTTGAATTTGATGATTTTGATTCCAGAATTTCACCGTAGACAAAAAATTTCGGTAGCAAAAGTTGCATGTCAAAAAAGAGATATAACGTGAGAACAGTTATTCTTCAAGAATGAAATTTAATTGTGACTTGGAAAACGAGTAAATCATTCTTCAAGAATGAAATTTAATTGTGACTTGGAAAACGGGTAAATCAATCTCCAAGAAAATTGACCTGAAAAGTTAATTTTCAAAACAATTAATTTATTCTTCAAGAATGTTGTATATTATACAAAAAAATACTATAAAGATACAGGGAAAAAGCGCATAAGTATCTTCAAAGAGATTAATCGTATTATTCAAGCATTCTTGAAGAATGCTTGAATTCTTCAAGAATTTTTTTGTTGTATACAAAGGTCGTGGCGTTACAAACCTGCAAATCTATTTTTATTCTTCAATAATACTTGAATTCTTGAATTTTTCAGACCTTTATATCGATTTTTCTTAAATCCGACTTCAATAATGCTTGTATTCTCAATAATTGAAAATTATCATCGGCTGAAATTTCTTATACAAGTTATCTATTTTATTCTCAAAGAATGTAATCTATGAATTTGATATACATTTTGTGAGTACCGTGTAAAAGAATGGTTCAAATTCTTTAAAATCTGCTATAATATATCATTGTATTCTTAAAGAATTATATGCCAAACCAATACCCAGTGCAATTGAAATCATATTAAAATTGAATGTTGTAGATCCATTTTGATGGGTTTTGGTCATAAGACATCCTATGTGCTCATACAAACCCTAATGCTTGGATCTAGGTTTCTCTATTGTACATACTTTGAATCCAAGACTATAAACCCTAATTCTAGCATATGGAAATCAATATTAACATATAATTAGGTTTAAGAACATACCTTGATTGTTATATAGCAATAACAATCCAATTCCTCCTTGAATTGACCTTGGAAAGCTGAGAGTCACAAGTGTCACTCCTCTAATGGTTCACAAACACCATAAGCAAGTGGAGAAGGTATAAAGAGAGAGGAGAGAGGTTAGAATTCGTCCTTAGGACTTCTTGGGAAGGGTTGGCCGAATTCACAAGCCTTAGGGGTTTATATAGGTGTAAAGATTAGGGTTTTAGTCCTTATCCTTATCTAGTTGCTTGTCCACCAAGCAACCATAAGATAAGTCCTAGAAATCCTTATCCTAGTCAAATTCTAAGGGATTTACACCTCAAATTCGTTCACCATATATATAAGATAATCCTTACCTTATTTTGTAACTATCACATAATTACAATTCAGCCCCTCTAGTTTAATTAATTACACTTGATCACAAAATTAATTCTTAATTAATTATTGACCAATATTAATTAAACAAATATGATTTCTCCTTTAATATATTATTCTTATAACATATTAATAAATCATAATAACCTCTCTCTCTATTTATTTCTCCAATCAAGTTGTTTTGGTGAAGGTAACCCAAAAGGACCATGCACCATCGGGTCAAGTACATACCAAAATAGTTATGGACTTAGACACTAATCCAACAGTCTCCCACTTGGATAAGTCTAAAACTATTCTGCGTATGACTTCGGATCCCGATCTGCAATCGTAGCTTTCCAAAGCCGCTGTCAACTCTGATCATATCAAATACGCGTGTCCTTAGATAAGGGATCATATATTCCTCCATTCTAGATATCATATGAGACATGATTTCAAATCATTCTCTTTGTACTACTTCTCGATTTCTGATTTATGACGACTAACTAATTGAACAAATCAAATTAGCCCTAGCCCGGCCGAGCATTTACGTTTGTCATCACTAAATCATCGAGGGGGCCAAAGATATCGTTTTTATCCTACTTTGGATAAAAGGAACGGATAAACTTTGATACAATGCTTGCTTGTACTCACGCACCAAATCACACACAACAATATGTTTTATAACACCAAGTTACTGGTGCGTTTACATATTATCAATGTGCAATCGATTTGCAAGATACAACTCACACATCTCGGTTTCAAGAATATAAGATGTTATCGTTTCACCAATCACTCGTGATACAATCCATGGAGTGATCCAAGTGAGCGTGGGTCTAATCCAATGCTCAAATCACATTCATAAGCACTCATGAACGTTGCAGCAAACATTTGCTTATGTCTAATACTCTTTTAGACAATCCACACACCAATTCACGACAGTCTTCATTCATATCTACTTCCAACATATGAACGACTGTGGCCCGTTCGAATAATTCGATTATTCTTAATAAACTCAATTATTCTGGAAGTCAAAACATGCAAATGTGAAACACAAGAATAATACTAATCCCATATGGCCTCAACCCTTTGAGCATAAATAAAACACCTTTTATTTATCACCATATTGATTACTCATTATTTGTCGTTTCGGGTAATCAACTTCTTACTTGAATTACAACACTTGTCCCATGCTCCTAGCATGCACACAATGTTTACCTATGGTTCTTACTTTGTGAAATAGATCACATTGAACACATTTCCAATCATTCTCATTTCACAACTCCAAATCCTTTTCATAAGTGAAAGAATATCAAATTCTTGCTACTTATAGAATATGCTAGATTCTAACATTTTATGCAATGATCTCTTTTGTAATGTCACTGCACCAAAGTCACAAAGACTATTGCCAATGATATTACAAAGTCTTGTATCGGAGATTGTTACAAGACAATTCCATAGATGTGATGTCTCTCACTCAAAGTACTTTCTTTGAACATCCTTTTGCATAGAAGTTTCTAATCTAGTCATAGATTTCTTAATATTCAATTCCCAATATGGACACACTTCCATATTTTCCATATGAAAACTCATTCTTAATAGAATCTTATCTATTCGTAATGATGTCGATATGGTCCATCCAATATGGTAACATTTCCATATTTTCCAATACTATACTTCCAACTACTCACAAGCGACCAATCCTCGTCGAACTTGGATTGTCCTTTGATAGTTGTTTAATTATTTTAATCTAAACCGATTCTAGTCCTTTTTCCCTCTAAATGTGCTCGACATTTGGAAAATTTTAGAATGGTCAAACATTAAAGCATTTGCAATCGATCCTATACCCGAAGCGTATGGGACACGACGCATAATGTTTTATTTGCTATGTTCTCAAAATTCGAATTGTGAAGAAGGATGCCGTAATCATAATCAAAATTTTAAGAACACACTTTTTACCTTTGACTAAATTTTATTAACATTTCTCAACCTAAACCTTTAGATTTGAAATGAAGCGTAATATTCTCTCCCTTAATTATAGCAAAACAACTCTTCAACTATTGCGACTTTGCAAAGTATGACTCTTATTTTCTATAATTAATATTGCTAACCTTGCAATATTTTCCTTAATAATCATATAATCATAACTTTTATGCTCCCACTATCTTGATGATTATTATAAAACATAACACTTATGCTCCCACTAGCTTCGACATGTATTCATAAACATCTTAACTTTCAGAAAAACAATGCTTATTGAATTTCTTAAGTTCATGTTTCTAATACTTAGTGCTTTGATAATCTTTTATCAAGGTATCTTGAACTTATACACATTTGCCTTCGATAGTTCATATGTGTGTCTAAACAATTAAGACTAGTTGCCAAACCTCACGATTCAAATTATGGAAAGGGATGCTGTAACCATAATTGAAGTCGAGAATGCAATTTTACAATCACTATCTTCTTAAAATCTGTCTTAGTGAAAGCATTTCCTCACAATCATTTTCATGAAGGAGGAAATCTTATGACACTTAGATTTAAACAGTGTATTTGTTCCTATCCATGTGAATTTGTCAAAACCAAGTTTACGACAAATTCAAACTCATATGGAGCGAACTTTCTTAATCTTGATTTCTTGCCTTATGGTAGCTGATATGAGCATATTTAGTTATATAATTCATGCCTTATCTTAATACTTTATGTTGTTTTTATCTCATTTAACTCGATACAACTCGCCTAGTAATCGACCCTACTAGCCGAGTACGTTTCGAATCAGCATTTTCTCAAAACACGAAAGTCGTCCGAAATTGTGTCTGCTTTTCAGAACATTTTGAATCTCGTCAATCGGAGTTACGGTTTATGAGATATGGCCAAAACACTGACGAGGGGTCAAGCTGTCCAGCAACATCCTTCTTTCTTCAAAATCCAAGATTCAATCTTCCAATCGCTAGTTCCGCTTCATTTTCCACCCATATTTTCAACTATAATTGGTTCTGTGTTTAATTATGTGTGAACATACATGGTTTGACATGAATTAGTTAAATATTGGTAAGATAGAACTAAATTACTAATATAATTAAAGACCAACTTAGTAATCCGTAATTGTTAGCTAGCCATAAGGGAAAAGTGGATTCAATCTAAACAAGAGTGCGTGTTTTTACTTATTGAATTGGATTTAAGTTCATCTGATCTTGTAAAATCAGATAAAACCCTTTATTAAATCTGTTAATAAATTAGGTTAATTTAATAGTAAGTAAATTAATTAGAACACCGTTCCCTGTGATCGACACCCGACTTACCTAAGCTATACTGTAATCTGACTAGGTACACTGCCTATAAGTGCATAGATAGTCTAAGTTCGTTAGGTTATAAATATTAAAATTAGTGGGTACTTTTGTGCACATCAAGTTTTTGGCGCCGTTGCCGGGGATTGATTTATTACAAGATGATAGAGCAGGGCCGAGTGGAGCACAAGATCATGATGATGATTGATTTGATTTTATTTGTTCTGTTTTTTTTAACTTTAGTATGTGATGTAAAACTTTATTAAGACTATTATGTTACTTTATTTTTCTTTTGGGTTGATCTCATTTTTTCAGATTAGCGTTGGAATTCTAAGGAGCATAGAAGGTTAACTTTCGAGTCGTGTTTGTCTAGTCAAAGAAGCTAAGAGTCGTGAGTCGGAACCACAATTCAAGATAAGTGTGGGGTCTATTAGGAGAGAGGTTATAGTTGGGAAATATATTTGCATAGAAGCGTCGGAAACCAGTTAGTCATTGGTCAAAGCTGCTAGAGTAAATACAGCAAACAACTCATTTTCTGCTGAGGTTCAGTTTCCACGACGTGGACTCCTTGTGCCACGTCGTGGTGCTCTTGCAATTTTTGGTAGTTTAGTTTTTTGGTGTTTGCGGTGTCAACCCATATCACGATGAGATCTAGTTTACCATTGCCACATTTTTCCTTACAAATGCACACTTTGACGAATTGAAGTTTCGAGTGCGGTTCGTGGTTTATTTACGTATTCAACCAGTTTTCCACCGGGTTTCGATTTTTGAAAGTCCAATTGTACTTTGTCCACGCTTTTGGAGATGCTCACGCCACTATCCCAGGGGAGTCTGTTCCTTTTTCTCCCTTGTCTTTAATTTTGATTTGTTTTATACATACAATGAGGGCATTGTATGAAATAAGTGTGGGGTAGGGGTAGAAACAGTAAATTGCTAGTAAATTGCCAGAAAATTTGGAAAATTGAAATTAATTGAATCTAGTACTAATAATTTGAGCTATAATTGCTAGTATTATGCGGGATGATCCGATGAAAGTTCAAATGTTTAGTTGAGTCAATACACGTTATAGTGCATTTGTGGCTTCCCTTATTTTAGTGAAATCATGGAACAAAAACATAACCCCGCTTGGTCTGAGGGATGCAATAGGTTTAGCAGCCTAAACCTGAAATGTATCCAGGAAAATTATTATCATTAACCAATAAAGGTTGAGGTTGAGCGCCTTTGCTTAAGCATGTAGGGTTTTGAGTGAAAAAAAAAAAGTGAGTTACATGTGAAAAAAAAAAGAGAATTACGAGTAAAGTCTGAAGAATTTTGGAGCAAATAAAGGGAAGATCAAAAGATCAAAATTCTGAAGAAATCCAAAAAGTTGAAGATACCCAAAAAAAAAAAATCAAACAAAGGTGGTGAATTCAAAGAAACTAAAGATCAAATGTCAAAGAAATGAAGAATTCAAATAGAGCTCCATAGTGGTATCGAAAAATTGTAATTCTAGTTTATGTACGCTTAGGTTGCTCAACTAAAAATACCTTGAGGTTGGGAGGTTTTCTGCGGATGGATTCGGAGGGTTGCATAAAATGAGCATTGTTCGGAAAAAGTGGGTGAGTGTTTATGAAGATTGTGAGTATTTAAAGTATGGGGGGTACTTTAGGAGAATTTTAGACACAAATGCATGCGTTGAGGTTTTGGCATAATGGCTGAACTAGAGTCGGATTGTTCTGTGTAGTTTTAGTAATTAAGAATTAAGTTGAAATTTGCTTGAGGGCAAGCAAAACCTAAGTGTGGGGTATTTTGATATTGCCATATTTACACTTATTTTTAGGCAGTATTTAAGTACATTTTTATTAATAAATTGATAATATGTTTAGAATAAAGATACTTATGAGTTTAAATTGTTATTTTCAGTCAATACAAAGGATTTTCGAAGAAAGGGACCAAAGGTGACAAAATGGGGAACATGGGAGGCTTGGAAGACAAGAAAATAATAAATTCACGATAAGAGCTAATTTCACGACGTGACGATGAAGCCCACGACGTGGCATGGGTGTTCAGAAGATAAGCATCGCGACGCGGAGGATTTCCTTGAAGGATACGGATTGCTTGAAGCCCACGACGTGGCGCAACCTGGCCACGACGTGGCGCGAGTTTTTAAGCATTATATAAGTTCTGATGATTATTACGAAAAGGGAGACTGGTGGCAGAAGAGAAAGAGTTCCAGGAGACGAATAAGAACAAAAGAAAGGCTCTGGAAGAGGGTTTTCAACACCAAAAGAAGTAAAGGTTTATTTTTAGAACATGTCTTTCATTAGTTTTAGCTGTGTTAGTTTAATTACTATAATGAGCAGCTGAATCTAGCTACTCTTGTTTAGCTAGATGAAGCTTTGAACTTATGAATAGTTATATGATTATGGATTAAGCTTAGTTGGTGAAAATTTGCTTGTGTTTGATTTGTATGACCTAGCATGTTAATATTTGTTTATCTAATTGTTTAAGTACATGTTCTGTGTAGCTTAGTGACCATTAAACTGCATGAACCTGTTTACCTAATAATTTAGTGAACATTGAATTGTTAGAGCTAGGATTGACCAATCTTAGTTAATAATTAGAATAAATAAAGTTTAGCTGTGCTAGAGAACGAGAATTGTGATCATAATTGCGTTTACACAACAAATCTTATATAGCATATTTTCAACTATAATTGGTTCTGTGTTTAATTATGTGTGAACATACATGGTTTGACATGAATTAGTTAAATATTGGTAAGATAGAACTAAATTACTAATATAATTAAAGACCAACTTAGTAATCCGTAATTGTTAGCTAGCCATAAGGGAAAAGTGGATTCAATCTAAACAAGAGTGCGTGTTTTTACTTATTGAATTGGATTTAAGTTCATCTGATCTTGTAAAATCAGATAAAACCCTTTATTAAATCTGTTAATAAATTAGGTTAATTTAATAGTAAGTAAATTAATTAGAACATCGTTCCCTGTGATCGACACCCGACTTACCTAAGCTATACTGTAATCTGACTAGGTACACTGCCTATAAGTGCATAGATAGTCTAAGTTCGTTAGGTTATAAATATTAAAATTAGTGGGTACTTTTGTGCACATCAAGTTTTTAGAACAAAAGGTTACTAAGAATATTCGAAACTCATAAAGTTAACCGAGTTATTAATTTCATATGATTTATTGTGACCACATAGTTGTATGTCTAGGAATAACGAATGTGAAACTAGAATTAACTAGAAGATAGGTAAGTTAATGTGTGAGATTGTTTGATGAACATCAGCAATAGGTTAATTGAAGGGTCAATTTAATTAACCATTACAAGTCTTACTTAACCCGAATCAATAATCTAGGAAACCCGTTAATTTAGACAACTGGCCATTGCTTGAGTTAATTTGTTTTCTAAGAATTAGGAATAGCGAACGTGAACCTAATTATCTTAATCGGTAGCCAATGAAGAATTAATCTGATACATTAAAATCATCCATGGGAACAAATGAGTCGTACCTAAACAGAAGTCCTCTTTACTATTGAATTTAGTTGGTAATTAATTGTTTCAGTTGCTAGTTAGTTAATTTGTGTGTTGGTTATTCTAATTAAGTTTCTAATCTTGTAAAACTAGAGAAAACCTCCATTTTGTTATTTGTTTTATTTAGATAATATTAGCATTTATTTTAATTGTTTACCGTTCCCTGTGTTCGATACCCTACTTGCTTGAACTATATTACTAATCGATAGGTACACTGCCTTTCGTGTGTTTATTTTGTGTCTAAGTTAGTAGGATTAAAACTAGTTGGTTTTACACACATCAGTAGCACAGCTGTCCACCATGTCTTCCAAGTAGTTAAGCAGCTCACCCTTTCCTATCAATGTACCTTTCATTGATTAAGGTGCTTTGCCTTTTATGCGTTCAAAATGAGAACTCATAGAACTCACATGCATAATTAACTCGATTGGATTGGCATAGAATCAAAATAATGTCAACACGATAGGTTGTAAACCTCAACTCGTGTGCTAGTGATGATCGATAAGGTTTATTTGATTTGTTCTTGAAACCTTTCAAGACTATTAAGACTCCCACTGACTCCTTGACATATATGATTCTCTTGTCAAAAACCATTTCTTGACAAACAAATATTCAAGAGTTAGTGTAGCTTTTATCAAAACACTTCATAAATTGGTCCTAGTTGGTCTTTGTCTTATCCAAGGCATCACAACTTTCCACATTTAATGAAAGTTACAAACCTTCTTAATACCTTTCACTCAATGTCACAATCTTAACTTTAAGACTAGTTATTGGAACGAAGTATGATTGACTTATTGATTTAACCATTTCTTCAATTTTTGATTCCTCTTCTTAGACATACAATTGTACTAAGACTCACTTAGAGGATCAATTGAGGTATGGTTCTTAATCATTAAGACCTATCATAAAACATAAAAGGTACTCTCCCATCTTCTTAGAATGGAGAAGCTTTTATCTTTCTGCCTACTTGATTCTTCTTATTCGTTCTGCTATTGATTTAAACCCTTTAATCAATTCAAAATTACACTTAATCTTGTAAGTATAATCATATTTACTAAACCTTTAGTAAATCATGACGAATATCATTGTTACTCTTATGGTGGTCTTGATCAACACGCAACATTGTGTGCTCGATCTCTTAGTCCTTCACTTGACACTTTGTCAATGAATTTGTCTAATTTCCAAATATGAAATTTCTCATTTATCGTGCAACCAAGTTGCGTGATTCCAAATTTCTGTCCAATTGAAACTTTGGGCGATGAGAAACTCTCCCTATTTGGTAAATTCGCGATTTTTCCATAAACACCATAAATAAGAATCATATCCATTTGTTGTAGAAATATTCAAACACCAATTTTCATAACGATTTTATTGCAAGGAGATAAACAAATAAATAAATAAGTCAAACGAAAATTTATTTTTATTTATAAAAGCAGCGGAAAACATTTGTCCTTACAATGCAAAATCCATTGAAAACTATGTATTTCAAAAGAAAATTTCTAACAACTCTATCATAACTATCTAAGCTCAAAATCTAATCTTCAAGTCCATGCGATCAAGATCCATTCCTTGTGATTAGATTCATCTTGTTCTTTCACCAAGCTTCCTTTCTTTTCACCGATCCTGTAAAACTTTCAAATGCAATCTTATCACATTATGTATCAATGAATAGGAACTTAATGGAGTTAGATAGTGGATTTTACCTGAAGCACAACCATACTCTTTGACTCTCCCATCTTCTGGACTCTTCAGGCTCTTTGGGCAGACTTGTATCCAACGCCCTCTCTTTTGGCAGCAAACACAGGTCGGTTCTCCTAGAACGTCCTCGGAAGCATGGTTGGTTGACTTTTCCAACAAATATGCTCCATTGCTTCGCCAAATCATTTCTGATTCAGCAGCAGTGAGCATGTAAGTTAGGTCAATGAGGTTGTCGTCATGATTCATCATATAATACTTTCTTTTGAACTCATTATATGATTCAGGAAGTGACTGCAAAACCCAATTCACAGCCAACTCATCTGGGAATGACACACCCAACATTATCAACCTATCAATGTGTGATTTCATTCCTAGAACATGGGCACACACGGGTTTACCATCTTCATGTTTCATTTCCAATAGGGCTTTAGTGATATTGAACCTTTCAATTCTTCTATCTTGTGGGTTGGGGAGAACAATAGGAGGAGGAGGAGGAAGTGAAGCATGATTTCTTGTTCCTCGATTGAATCGTGGAATACCATCTTCATGTGGAAAGCTTGTTCCACGGGATTTGGGAAAACCATAGTTGTCGAACTTTGACATCTACAATACGGGAGAAAACGAATTCAAGTTAGTTGATAGATTGAGTCCTTAGTAAATCACCCAAATGAGATACTAAGGCTAGGACCCAACACAATATTCTACAACTTGGGAGAGGGATGCCGTAACCCTAATTGCAGAATATTTGAAGGTAAGTGAATGACGATTCACTAATTTCCACCACGAAAAACGAAAAAGAATTTAAGTTTTAAATCTATGAAAACTCCTAGATCCTTTGAGATTCATTGAACTTTCAATGACATGTTTAAATCTCGATATGCCCCTCTTGTTTGTGACTGGGATGCCGAGGATCACAAAACGGGTGTGAATAACCATGCAAACTTACATGGTGCCCTCACATGTTACAGTCACCTATTCGATGTGCCGGTAAACCACACACGCTCCACCGAACTATGACAAACATTGAGTCACCCTTTGCTACCTTTGCTTAGACCCATTTAGTGTGCCGGTAAACCACACACGCTCCACTAACGTCTTCGCAAGGGCACAAAGTGTAATTTCATGGAATTGCATCAATTCACTTTTGCCTAAGTAACTAAGATTGGGAATTTTGAAAAACATTTAGTTACTTTTATAATTCATTATACTTATAACGGAAGGTTTCGTCCTATCCTACCCGTTCGGCTAACGACCCTCCACTAGTCAAGAGTGCGGTGGGTAAGAGTGGATACCCATTCAATCGCCATTTTATAGGCAATTTCCTTAAACACCCCTAATAGACCAGCTTCGTGAATGAGGCCTACTAACGGTAAGACTGACTTTTACTCATACATATATATAATGTTAGACCTTTAATGTTATATATAGTATAGGGTGTATTTTATACTTTCAAAATACTAGGTGGTCTAATTTAACAATTATACTTTTAATTCAATTAAATTGTAGACCTAAATTTTTATGGATTTATTAAACCTCTTTTAATTATACACCTTAATTAATTAATAAAACCATAAGGGTGTGATTTGAACTTTTTCAAAACAATACTAGAGTTTTAGAATTTAACATTCCTAATTAAACTTTTAATCAACTTTTAAATTCCAAAACTTGAGGGCAAATTTTGAAACATTTCAACACATTAGGGTTTAGAATTTAAATATACATCAAAATTAAACAATTAATCAAAATTTAAATTCCAAAACTTGAGGGCAAGTTTTGAAACCTTTTTCAAAACATTAGGGTTTCAACTATTTAAATTTCAAAACAACAAAACTTTTGGGGTTCAAATTTAAACTATAAAACCTAAAGGGCCAAATATGAAACTTTTCACAACAACAAGGATCAAATAAAAAATAATTCAAATTAACATTTAATCACATAATTATCCATATTTGATGATTTCTTGCAAAATAATTTATCAATTTACTTAAAATAATTAATCAATTATCTTATAAGGAAACAATTATCTTATTAATTGATAAATATCTTCAATTAGATTAAAAATATAGTCAAATATATCATATAATCGGATTAATATTAATCTAACATGATAAGGTAATTATCCCAATGCAAAAACAGCAAGAAATCCCGAGATAAGCACTATCTGACGCACCGACTCGCCGAGTCACCCTCTGGAACTCACCGAGTAGGGCTGACTCGCCGAGTCCAAGAGTGACTCGCCGAGTCAGGTCGAACAGTGAGGCCAAAACACGATTTTTTAGTTACATCAAGCATCAATACAATAGAAACCAATCATGGCTCTGATACTACTTATGGGTTTTGGTCATAAGACATCCTATGTGCTCATACAAACCCTAATGCTTGGATCTAGGTTTCTCTATTGTACATACTTTGAATCCAAGACTATAAACCCTAATTCTAGCATATGGAAATCAATATTAACATATAATTAGGTTTAAGAACATACCTTGATTGTTATATAGCAATAACAATCCAATTCCTCCTTGAATTGACCTTGGAAAGCTGAGAGTCACAAGTGTCACTCCTCTAATGGTTCACAAACACCATAAGCAAGTGGAGAAGGTATAAAGAGAGAGGAGAGAGGTTAGAATTCTTCCTTAGGACTTCTTGGGAAGGGTTGGCCGAATTCACAAGCCTTAGGGGTTTATATAGGTGTAAAGATTAGGGTTTTAGTCCTTATCCTTATCTAGTTGCTTGTCCACCAAGCAACCATAAGATAAGTCCTAGAAATCCTTATCCTAGTCAAATTCTAAGGGATTTACACCTCAAATTCGTTTACCATATATATAAGATAATCCTTACCTTATTTTGTAACTATCACATAATTACAATTCAGCCCCTCTAGTTTAATTAATTACACTTGATCACAAAATTAATTCTTAATTAATTATTGACCAATATTAATTAAACAAATATGATTTCTCCTTTAATATATTATTCTTATAACATATTAATAAATCATAATAACCTCTCTCTCTATTTATTTCTCCAATCAAGTTGTTTTGGTGAAGGTAACCCAAAAGGACCATGCACCATCGGGTCAAGTACATACCAAAATAGTTATGGACTTAGACACTAATCCAACACATTTAACATACTATATTCTTTAAAAATGTTAAGTACAATTGAAATAAATTAAAATCAAATTATAACGTAACATATATCCTTCAAATCTATCATTCCTAATTTGTTTTAGTTTGTTTAAAACCATAACGTCAAATTTACACTCCTGGAGCTCTCAATATTGAAAGAAATTAATTTTTTCCACTTAATTACCATTATGCCATTATTGATCATAACCCTCAATTATCTTTAATCTAATGGACACAATTTAGTCATACAATCACACTATACTTACAATTCGCATTTAATCCTAACCATATATATATATATATATATATATATATATATATATATATATATATATACATATATATATATATATTTATATATATATATATATATATAGAGAGAGAGAGAGAGAGATATAGCAATGATCATTTGAAAACTCAAAGTTTCCCGGCAACCCAAGAACTAAAGGTGGAACGTTATATCAAAAATTTTAATGGCTTAAATTAAAAATGACATAATTGTAATTATAAGTGAATTTAATGGCATTTTAGGTTTTTATCAATAGATCTTAGGGGTAAATTTGGTATAGAAAATACCCTTTCAAAAATCAATAAAATATAAATAACAATTAATCTAACGCCTTGTTCCCGAGTTTTTATGTAAATTCATTAAAGGAAAGGGAAGGAAAATTTTGACAGAAAGAAAGGGAGGTGAAGGAAAATATTAATTATTCTGTGTTCCCGAGTTCGAAGGAAATGAAAGGAAAGGAAATGAAAATTTTTAGTTTTTGTGTTCCCGAGTTAGGAGGAAAAATAAAATAAAACTTAAAATTTTCCTTCCCCTCACTTTCTTCCCAAATCCGTCCAATTTGGGAGGAAAATTTGGAAGGAAAATATGACTCTAAAATCCTTCCCCTCCCCTCACTTTCCTTTCATTAATGAAACTCGGGAACACGATTTTCCTTCGACACCCCTCACTTTCTCTCCATATCCTCTTATTTTTCTCATTAAGTGGAACTCGGGAACAAGGCGTAAAACCCATAAATTTCTCTCTCTCTCTCTCTCTCTCTCTCTCTCTCTCTTTCTCTCTCTCTCTCACACGTCTTCTGCATATCTCTTCCTTCTCCGTCGATCGCCTCCCTCCTTCATCTTGCTTCCATCGACCATTTCTACCTCCGTCGTCGATCAACGACGATTTCCGATCCACACTCTCGCAACACTAAAGATCCAAGATTAACCTTAATCACCATCGGTTCCATGATGAATGACCCTTTTGATCACTGCTACATCATATTATTTATGTTCATATACAAAATCGTAACCCTAAAATCGTCTGTATATATGCTCCGACATTGATGAAATGAAGAAGGTAGTAAAAATACCTTTCCAGATCCAAATTAAAATCAATGAAGTGTATGATGTACATCTCTCTACTAGCCATTCATGAATTACTGAAAAAGAAATCAACGATCAAATGCTTGTTAACAGATCAAAAGTGGCAACATCGTTGTTTTCCATAAAAAATCATTGTATTTGCTTCGTCCTGATGGAAAATGTAATGACGTCTCAGTTAATCGCATTCCGGAAGGTTAGACCACTTTACCTTTTTCTATTTCACATGTATTTTACAAGTTTCTTAACTTCTCTCTTTCATTATTTCCGTTGTGACCTCGCCTCAAGAATGGATTTTCTCCCCTCATGTTTTCGATGTTGTCTCTTCCATCTGTACCGTCATCGCGAAGATGTTGACGTTGGTGTTGATGCCTATGTCACAGTCACTGTAACAATCAAGTTGATGATGTTGTCTCTTGCATGTTTCATTAAAGTCCCATTATTTTATACTAATTTACGAACAAGTCTCAAACTAAAATTCAGTGATGATTTGGCCATTTTCTCCATTTAACATACATTTTATCGATTTTATCGTTGCCCTGGACGACTAATCATTAAATGAGCCGATGAGATGGATATGTTGGGTTATATAATGTTATGTTTACCATAAAACTTGATATCTTGATATATTATATATTTTTTGGAATATAAAATGCATCCGACGAATACTGTAATAATCACATTAACTAGCAACAACGCCATTTATTATGCTTATAAGAAATTTCAAATTGTCTATCTAATCTTATGTAACATCAGCTCATTTCCTGCCATTTTTTCTTGGAAACACACATTTTATTGGTTTTATTGCTGACCTAGATACATGGTGATAAATGTGCCGATGAGATGGATATCAAATTTTACAGTAAATATAGTATTATATAACTCATCGTACCCATCTTATCAACTAATTTAATAACTACGTGTCTAAATCAGCAATGAAACCAATAAAATGTATGCTTGATGGAAAAAGGGCTAAATTGTCACTAAATTTTAGTTTGGGACTAATTCGTAAATTAGGTGAAATAATGAGACTTTAATGAAATAGATAAGTTATGAAACCGGTAAACCAGGAAAAAAGGGTCAAATCGTCATTTTTACCGGCAATTCATGTTTTTTCGTAAAAAAAATAGTTTGGGACTTTTTCGTAAAGTATGGTTAAATTTTAGGACTTTTCTGGAGATTTCCCTCGTATGAACATGTCCATTTTTCTAGTTTTTGACATTTTACATCACAAAACAGTAAATAGTGAAATATAAACTATGTGAAACTTATTTTTACATTTTTGTGATATTTAAGTCAAGTTAACTTTATATGTTTAAAACAACATATTTTTAGTCAAAACCCGCGAAAATGGTACCATAACCTAGTTATGACCGTATTGGTTAGTAAACCCACTTTTACATAAAATGATAGATTTTTAAGGGTTTTTCTTAACTAAATGTTTGGTATTTTTAACTAGTTTCAAGACATATGTTCCAAATAACATATTTTGGTTTATATCCTACAAAAACGGTGCAATAACTTTGTTATAACCATTTTTGCTAGAAAAATCCTATTATGTTCATAAAAAATGTAGTTTTTATAGTTTTGTGTTTATTACTTTTCTTTAGAACATATAGCATGTTCATACTTGTTTTTCATAGTTTTGTATTTTAAAAAAACTTTTACATCTAAATGTTCATAATTCTAGGTAATAACATTATTTTGTATATTTAGCACTTTTACACAACATATAAGTAATAACAACTTGTATATTTATACAAGTTTACTTGTATCCCCCCCCCCCCCCCCCTAAAACTTGGAAAAATCGAAATGAAGGGTGTATGAACTCACATTGGGTGGATTTCTTAGTGGATAAAGAGGTGAAGATGGAGGTTTTCAAGCTAAGAACAATTGAAGAACACTTGAAGATTTGAAGATCCTATGGATAATAACACATGATAATGTGTGTGAATGGATTGAAACTAGTTTATAAGTATGTACAATCACTAGATTATGAAGGAAATACTTACCAAAAACTTAAGAACCAACTTGGAAGAATTTAGCTATGAAAGATGAGAGTTTTTCCTTTAAGAAGAAGATGGAAATGAAGAAAATGATGATGATGAAGGGCCTTTCGGCCGAGAGTAAAAGAGAGAGGGGGAAAGGGGTGGGGGTGGGTAGGGGGTATGGGAGGACAAGGATAAGACTAATTGTGTACTACTCTAAGGTTAGTGTAGTTGCTTACTTACGATGGATGTACATCTTTGTAACTAGTGATTTTTATAAAAAATAAAAAAGTCAAACTTTTATAACACTTTGCATCTTTTATAAAAATAATGGGGGTTTTATAAAAAATAGTATAAAGGACGCATAAATATTTAATTTGAATTATAAAAATTCAAATTTATTACAACAAACATTATTATAAAAATAATAATACATTACATGAAAGTTAGGTTGAATTTCTAAGTTTGTTTCGTTAAAAATTTGGTGTTTAGTCGGGTATAGACTTTGTCGCATTTGTTGACGAATTCACCAAAAATTTGTGTATGTAGCCTTTGCTATGACTTTGCCATGTAGTATAAGATTTATGCATTCCACTATATTGAGTTATGAATATTATTTATTCTCAAATAGTATGTGATTAAATCATCGAATTCTTGTTTTACTAACCCAATTAAGGGTTTATTCAATAATTACCAATAAGAGAGGTATTTTGTATTAGGAAATGACTCATTTCTCCTAAAATTCTAATATGAGTTGAGTTGATTGGGTTGACTTTTATTGAGTCCGTTTGACCAAACATGACGGTCGTCGTACCTGCCTCTATCAATGCATGAATTTGCACCAATCTCAACATTATTCCCTATGAGAGCTTTTAAAACCTGAACATTAATAAAAATAAAAATAGAATAAATTACAAATGAAATGTGAAAAATGAAAGACAATATTATTGGCAAAGAATGCAAATTACTAAATTTATTTGAGCAACGTGTATTCCATTTGTTGATTCTATTGTTTTAAAGTGTTTTCTTTATAATTTTAGTAAATTTTCACGAATCTTGGTTGATTATATCTTATGTTATTAAAATAGGTGTGATATTATTCCGTTGCTTTTCTCATTTAGATTGTAATTTTCTGTTAGTTAAGAAAACTTATCAAACAACCATGTTTTCATTTCATACTTATTCATACACAGGGTTAAAATGGTAGTTATTTATCATTTAGCTCATCATTCAGAAATCAGAATACGAAACAAACGGTCAGGCTATCAGTTACCATACATGCACAGTGAATACTGAATAACTACCACATAATCAAAACTTAGTGGATCATACAGGTTCAATGAATATAAATATTTCTTAATTTCTCATCCCATGTACCATATATGTATTTTGATATTTGTTTCCTTATGTGATTAACACAATCAATCCCTTGTATATCCATTTGTCTACACCCAACAAAATCCTTATAATACTTATAGATAATTACCACACAACAAAAATCTACCCAAATAGTGAATCATACAAAAAAAAATCCCAACCCTAAAACATTTGATAATCATCGAGGACACACAATAAAAACTAAACAATCAGTCATAGTTTTAGGAATTAAGGTAAACTTGCTTGACAGAAATCAGGAAAGTCAACATCCCGGAAATCTCATGCCTCTTGACGATCTCCTTCATGATATCTCTCCAACTCCGACAAATAGTAGCACAACCAACAACATTCTTCCGAAAGGCCACTTATTTTCAGATGATTCAATCTTGATCAAGACCTATCTCAAGAGTTGTTGACGCATGATTCTTTGCATCATTATACATCCTTCTTGGGGGTTGTGGTATGACTGTCCACTGCAAAAATAGTTTATTGCTTCTTAACTTTCCTAAAAAACTGGAAATCAAACACAAATCTAACCGAATATCTTCATTAGTTACATAAAATATGTGAGTTCATAATAATAATAAAAAAAACCACTCAAGACTCTAATTAACCGACGAAAGAAATTGGATGTTACTTACCAAATTTTTCGGCATATCAAAAGAAGGATGAAAAACACTCCTCGTAAATGATAAATCATAAACCATGAATCGATAGGGCAGCAAAAGCGGGCCTTCCATGACATTCAGCAAGCATGAAGATATCAAAATTTGTAGAACAAAACGAGTACTATTAGGAATACCATGTCATTACGATTTGGTAAAGATACCATCGGTACTTCTATTTTGTTCTCTTTATCAATGTGTAAGAGGGCATAAAGTAAATTAACACCTATACAACATAAACGGTTAGCATTTTCAAGATATGAGAATATATTAATGAAAGCATATACGTTGACCTCACATGATGAACCAAAACTCGAATAAACATTATAAGAAATATCTATAAATAAATCCCTGATAGAAACCTAAAAAAAGCTCATCCAAATTGTTTTAATTTGACATAATCAAACACATGGTGTGCATAAATATATTTATCAAACTATATCCTTGTTAGACAAATGAAAGCAACACATTCATCTGAACCCAGAAATTAGAAATCAACTTTAGATCTAACACGTTCAAAGTAAGATTCTTTAACTTCATAAATCCACATAATTATGTACAACTGTAAGAAATTGAACACGAAAGCAACAACCATATGAAACGTAATATAGGAATGTGAGACAATACCTTACTTTGTTGGGATCTCTGTTTGAAGATGAGTTTTAGCATATAAGAATAGATAAAAAAAAAATATAGTTCATTTCCCCCAAAAAAAACACATCGGAAACACCATCTATAAACTTTAAATGCACATCAACAAAAATACTTTAACTTATCTTCTACAATCATAATCTAAGAACAAAAACATGAAGTAAAGAAGCGACTCTTTCACCTGGGTAAGATAGGATGAACAACATCAAAAAAACCCTCTGTAGTTTAGCTAGCTACCTGCTATCGCATCAACCAACCAATTTCAAAAATATTTTTAAGCACAAATCGACCTCAGTAAATATAAAACAAAATTAAGAAAAATCGTCAAAAGCAAAAAAAAGGGTAATCACCTAATATTAGGTTATCGATGCAAATGGAATCCAAAGGAGCTGAAGCGTGGTTTCTATTCGGAAAAAGTAACACGGTGATGAGAGGAAAATGATAAATCATCAAAACCTATACCTCTAAAAAATAGTGCTACCCTGTGTGAGATGAAGATGTGCCTTTCAATCAAAAGTAGATAAGTTTGATATTTGTTTGTGCATAATCGGGTCGTTCCAGATACACGTCTGGTGAGTGTGTCCACAAACCGTAATCGAAATCTCAGTCGGAGATTTATGGAAAGCATGAGAAAGGGCACATATTGTAATCGTTTGTGATTTACCCGACTCCAGCTCTGATCCGAACAACAGGAATAAGGACATATTTTTCGATGAGGAAAACGACGGTTTCTGTAAGGCGGTTTGGATTTGTAAGAGAGGTAAGCGCCAAAAGGTAGATAAATCAGTCCCAAGCATCTCGGTGACCAAGGAATGAAGCGGTGGAGACGGTATTATCTCGAAGGTGGATAAAGAGGCGGTGACCAAGGAATGAAGTGTGGATACACACACTAATCTGATTATCATTAGTTAAAGTGGCGGTGAATCAGGCAATAACAGAACACGTTGTAAATATTGAAAAGTAAAAAAAATAAAAATTAAAAGAAATCCACAGAAAAAAAAATTAAAAAAAGTTCCGCCTATAAAAACAAAGTATTGTTCCTACAAGGGTTGTTATTTACTATATTATATAATACGAGACCATCGAATATTTAGTTTACTAATAATGTCATATACCCTTAAAGACAAAGACCATCTTCGCGAGAAAGGTCTCGATCCCTTCCCACCATAGAGAAAGTCTTTTTTATTTCTTTGTCTCAGGGGCGGAAGGATTAGACGGAATAGCGTGTCATTTCGGAACCATTCTATCTCGTACACATTCCGACGATTGGTAGGACTTGATCGAGGGATCAATTTTATCCGGAACACATTGACCGCAATCTTCTCTTTTCTCTCCCAATGTGGTTGCTTGAAAAAAACTCTAAGCAGTTCGCTCTTCCCTTCCCAACCTCACTTTTTTCTTAACTACCTTATTCAGAGTCGACAAGAGCTATCTATCTGGAGATATACCTGAAAGCAAGGAAGTGCAAATCGACCTTCCCTCTCATCTCAGGGTGAGGCAAGGCTCTCCCGCATCAAGTTGACCGCCAGACTGGAGCCCTACCTTGACTTATAAGTATCCCTTAGTCTCAGCAACTTGTTCCTAGCTCCTCTGCAATTTCTGGCCTCATATTCTGGCTGTGCCATGTGTTTTCCGTGGTTTTCCCATGTTACAACTTCCGTACCGATTCAGTCGATCTAGGGCGCTTGAGAGAACCATGTCGAAGGAACTCGGCGACAAAGCTACAAGCCTAAGCCAAGAAGGTACAAACGAAGTGTCGGGCCCTTTTAGAGAGAGGGGGCGGCTTTCTTGTGGTAGTCATTGCGAACATCTCTCCTCTTCTCTTAGCGTGCACAGTTTGCTTACGCCGAGATGAAAGTGGTATGACAACCTCAAACCCCGGTCCCATGGGGAGAGTTTTCTATTTGAGTTTCGGAAAAGAAAGGAGAAATGACTTTTGAAGCTTGTTGACTAGGGTTGGAAGCTAAATTCAGTCTTATAATAACATAAGAAAGTCGTGGAGTTTCATTGCATTGATGAATAAACTGTTGAAACCAACTGGAGAATAAATTGGTTATCTTGTTGCTTTTGGAGCAACCACAAACATACCCTAATCAATCATGAGAAGCATGTTTTTAATATTGGTCGATTTTGGTTACTATATATTATTGAATATTGATAGATGATAGATCATCAACTAACCTTCGCAAAAATGATGTGCTATGGGGAAAAGATTTCGACACCAGTGCCCAAGTCGTATAGCACATTAGGTAGATATTAAAAATAGTTTCTTGATGTTAAATATTTGATAGTTATATAGAAGAACAAAGAACAAAAAGAATGACACAAAGTAGAAAATCAATATTCTCCACTGTTTGGGTTCTGCATCTGTGAGTGCATTATCCTTCTTACAACACCCAATGATTAATTCACTGAAAATATCATTGTCCAACTCAATCTCAATCCTCTCCATCATAAATCCCACTTACCATGATATAAAATGTATTCGCAGTAGAGCAACACCTATGTGAAGCATTTCATTGAACACTTGGACTGCACTCTCCGCCCTACCTGATTTATAGTAGTTGCAAATGATTGAATTCCTTCAGAAAAAGAAGATTAAAATGAAGATGTAGCTTCGATTAATCTATAAGGAATAACCGATTTGAAGTTAGAAATAACCTGCTTTGATAGAGGAGACATGAAATGGAGGTTTATGGAGGGATTCGAAATCCCGAGGAAGTATCGACACCATCTGAAAATTGCAGACTTCATTAAAGATAGCAAATCGAGAACTGCAGACAACACCTAAATATTGATGTGTCAACGAAGTGGCAGTATTCATACCAATCTCTCTTTCTCCATCCACCTACAAAAAAATTCATCTCCAGAGAAGAGCATCAGTTAAAAACACAAACAACAAATTTTGGCCTTTGCTGATGTGGTGCGACAGCAAAGACAACCTGCTGGTGTAGTGCTTCGATGGTGGTCGGAGAGAAAGCGGGATTGAGCAGAGTTAGCAGTAGGGTACGACAAAGACATACCTGAAGTCTTTTTGCAACAACTGGAAGCATAAGCAAGCAAAAGCAAATACCTAAAATAGAAAATTGAGAAGAACTTTCGTCCAATACGTCGCCGGTGGAGAAAAGTCGAAGGCGGCGATGGGAAATCGAGTATTTGTAGAAGAGACAGGTCTATCAAAAGAAAAAATGGAGCATACGGAAATTAGAGTTTTGGAAATAGCTTAGATCGATATACCTGGTTGTAGGCTTTCCTTCCGTGAAGGGCTACTACAACACCGATTATATACGTCGGAGTTAATAGAGAAACGAAACGGCGGTGAGTGGCCGACGAGACAGAGGGAGAACGAAGGAGGAGAGAAGAGAGAGAAGGCGTATATCGTTTGTGGGAAAACGGGAGGCTTTCTTTCGAAGAAGTAATTGCAGATTGGTAGAATCGGCAGTGAAGGCCACATGTCGACTTCAAGAGATTCCAAGACGTGGGGCCGGAAGGACCGAACTGTCAATATGTCCAAAGTAATGTGCCAAAATTCTTAAGTAAGAAATTGGTGTGGGAATTTCCTGAGCGAGTGGCAAAAGTAGTAAGCGAATAAAATTAAGTGGCATAAATGAGAAAGTAGAAAGTTTCCTGTTCACCATCTTTTTAAGGAATAATAGTATGTATAAGACTTTCTCCTTTAAGTTTATTTGTAGATGAATAGGATCAAGATGATTCTTTTATTATTTTTTTTAAATTATATTGGTATCATGATTAATAAAAAAATTTGCATAAAATATATCTTCTAAAATTTCTACTTTGATAAATGAAAATCTTTTTGGCACTTCTCATATTTTTATTGATTTGGCCACATGTAATTTTGTGGTTATTTTCAATTAATTTTTTTCCACATGACATTTTATGGTTGTTTTATTTTTATTAAATTTCATATAATATTTAATTAAATGTATTAATTGCAATAAATATAATAATAAATGCATTTCAATTTCATTAATTGAATTTCCTTTAAATTTCAAATTTTGTAAATTAAAGACCATTAGTTTATTTGTTTATTTATCCAAATTATTTGTTAAAATTTAAAAGAGAAAAAACACTTTAATTTTAATAATTCAATATTTTTCTAATTTTCTTATAAATTCAAACTTTTAAAATATTTAGAGTTTCATATATTTTTTAAATGAACTCATGTAATACATGAGTTTCATATATAGTTATGTATTATCTACATTAATAAATAATAATGGTTTTGACATTTGTCCTTTTTTTTAGTATGCCACATGTTATTTTTTTTTTTTTATAATTTAGGTTTTCTTTTCACATATTTACACATCAAAATTGATAATAATAGTAGATATGATGTTTAAGGCCTTTAGTAAGGAAAGTCTCATAAAACGACAAAGTATATTACTAATTTATGGCAATTAAATTATGGGAATGATTAGGATAATTTTATATAATTTTAAGTTAACTGTCTAAAAATTGGATGATTTGTCGAAAACTAAACCGGAAATAATTTAATGGAGCTTTAAAATTGAATTACAAATCATCCATGCAAAGAATTTTTAAACTTATGGACCTTAATTTAAAAATCAAACTAGATTATGACCCACGTTAAACGCGGGGAACATAAATTAAATACATATTACATTAATAGGTGACATTGTCTTAGGTAAAACTTTAAAAAAAATGTTAGTTATATTCATTTTTACAGTTTTTGGACCAAACTTAATAAATAAAATTATTTAATATTTATATTAGAGCAATTTGTTTTTTTTAATACAATAATTTTTAACATGAATGATCCATGTGATCTTTGTTTTATCACGACAAAATGTGACTTCTTGATTAAAACATGTTGCGTAGTAGCTTTATGAATTAACTTTGTTCGGTGTACCAACCCCCATGAATTTCATATGATTCTTTTCATAGTGGCCCTGTAAAATCAAAAACAACAATAAGTTGTTATATGTACCAGCAACGTTAAATTTTGCAAAGTAATTCAATAAACATTAAAGTTAAAGAGCATTGTCATAACTATAAACATCAAATTCAAATATTTTAATTTGATCAAGATGGCATAAGCAATTTGATCTAATGATGGAAAATGTATAAGTGAAACACAATCAAAAGTATTTATTTCTTTAGATGATGAAATAAAGTTTCTCTTTTAGACATAGAATTCAATCTTCCATATTGTAAATGTAAACGTCTTAGTATTCGCCTCTCTTTAGCATCATTGTAATGAGTTTTATTATTTGAATCTATAAAATTATAGGATATCATTAATATCTAAAAATAATAATATTTTAATGGTAAATATTTACTAATAAATTTATGAATAATTTCACAATGATTTATTAATAATTGTTTCATAACGGTTACAAAATTAACAAGAGTTTATAATTTCATAAAAAAATGGTAGTTTTCTAATATTTATATTGAAGTTGTAATGAATAACATTGTAACAATGTTGACAAATTTACATTCAAACGAAATAATAGAGTAAAATATTATTAAATTTCTAAATTCATCCGAGTTTAAACCAAAAAGGCAAATAAATGAATAATTCAACATTTTATAAAACCCAAAAAGTATTCAAATGATCAAAATTCTAACCCAAAAATGAATAGTATGAAACAAAGTCATCAAAAATCAAACCCCAAAAACCAAATAGTATGCAAACAAAATATGAGATTAATAGTATTCAAATCATTCAACTACTCATACAAAATCATGAAAATCATATATTATTTTTCTTGCTTTGGAATTAACAGTTTTGACTTGACTTCTCTAAAAGTACGATATGTCATTGATGTTGATGGTCGTTTGTTTGAGGACATTGTTGTCAAATTATCAACGTCGTAAACATCTTCCAGCATGCATTTTAATTCTTCATGTCCATACACTTTTTTAAAGGGTGTCCATTTAGTTAGTAGACTTGTTGCAGTGCATTTATCAAGATTCAAAGCGGGTGTAATGTTATCACCAGTAAACAAAACAACATCCTAAATGTGGAAAATAAATTCATATGTTAATCTAGAAGTTAATAATAATTTAAAGTATTTAACATATTAGTTTTAGTTATATTATATTTAAAACCTTCTAATTTAACGTGTCTTGAATTCCGAATTCTGCTAATAAAACGTTAAATAAATCAGATTATGGCGCCTATATTTTTAGTACATAGAAATATGTTAGTTGATCAACCGAAATATAAAAAAAATGAAATTTAATAAGTGCAGTGTTTGTAGCATTCTTCGTAAAAGAATGTTTCATGTTTGATGTTAATTTTTTTTTTCAATTCAATAATGATTGTATTATCAATAGTGAAGTTTGAGATTGCATAATCATCAACTTTGTTCTCCAAATTATAATGTAAAACTTGAATTTTAAACACCAACTTTTTATCCAAAGGTACATTCAAAGAAGACGGGTAAATCTCCATATTACCCTCTTAAAAATTTAAAAAAAAATGGTTATAAAAATCAATAGACAAAAAGTAAAAAATTAGTATTATATAAATGAAGTTAATATCGATAACCTCGTTAAACTTTTGAAGCAACTCTTGTGCAGTTTTTTCTAGAAGTTTCTTTGCATCATGATTAAATATTGTAAGTAACACTACATCGGTAAAGTCTTGTACTCGAATGATGATTTTGAAACTAAAATCATTAATATAAACAAATTCAATAAAATAAAATTAGAAAATTTAACTGAAGAGTATAATAATATGTATAAAAAAAATTTAAAAACCTTAAAACAACATATATGTATTTGTTCATGCAAGTTGAAGTGTAATAATAAAAAAACTTATTTATCTTGCTTTTGGTCCGTTCCACGAGTTTTGTCATCATGTATTAAAATAACTTTTATGACTTTCTCTTAACAAACATAGGTCAATACACACACACACACACATATATATATATATATATACACACACACACACACATATATATATATATATATATATATATGGATATAATTTTGTCTTTATAACTAAAAGAATGAAACTAATATGCTTAAAGTAGATTAATAATTTTATTAATGACCTCTCAATAAGAATAAAGTAGAAATAAGAGGTAATAAGAATAGAGTACATACAAGAGATTGGAGAAGAAGAAGGAGAACACGGTAACAAAAGAACTTGGAAAAAAGAATAAAAGAATAAGACCGCTAAAGAAGAAACACTGTAAATCATAGGAATCAATCCAAAAAGGAAATCATTAACTTCCAAAAAATGGGATCCTAAGATATCATCTTGGAGAATTTTGGTTATTCATCTGAAAAAAATATATCATTTTTATTGAGTCAAAATTTCAAATTAATTGACTTTCTTAATTAATAAGTTTTAAATTCAAAATCATTATCTCAAACTGATTTCTTTTACGTGGGATATACCGAGAGATAAATTATGAATAATGTTGACTTTAATTTTGACTCTTAAATATTTTACAGATTTAATGGGATTAGATTAGCTTTTATAGGTTAATAACTAAATTATTTATATGCTTATTTAATGGGTTTTTTTCAAAAAAAAAAAAAATAATTAAAAACCTAAACGGGTTTGAATTTTGAAGCCAAAAGCTATAAATAATGGAGTTAAATTAGGAACAATATTGATTAGAGAAACTGATATCTAGTAAATAAATAGAATGATATGTGGTAATTGATAATATAATTGCTGAATTTAAAGATTCTATAATTGAATCTTATTGTGTTTGAATTCTATTTAAAGAAGATGATGTAAGCAATTTGATTTAATGGTGGAAAACATATAATTGAAATTAAATTAAGGGTCATGATTGCTTCATTGATGAATTAAGGGTTCTCTTTTAATAATTTTTAAAGATAACTAAATTATTTATATGTTTATTTAATGAATTTTTTCAAAAAGAATAAATAAAAACTAAACGGGTTTAGATTTTGAAGCCAAAAGCTATAAATAAAGGAGTTAAATTAGGAACAACGTTAATTAGAGAAACTGATATCTAGTATATAAATAAAATGATATGTTGTAATTGATAATATAATTGTTAAATTTAAAGATTCTATAATTATTAAAGATTCTATAATTGAATCTTATCGTGTTTGAATTCTATTTAAAGAATATGATGTAAGCAATTTGAACTAATGGTGAAAATGTATGATTGAAATGCAATCAAGGGTCCTGATTGCTTCATTGGTGAATTAAGAGTTCTTTTTTAAAACCACTTGGGTTGTGGTGACTTGGTAAGGCATGTGGAAGATATGGTGGATAACCTATTGACCCATGTTCAAATCCTGGCACTACTCAGCCCTTGTGGCCATGTAGGTTCGCCTGCAGTGACTCCAGGGCATGAGGCAAAGTCTCATGTTTGCAGCGGGGGATTAGTCGGTGCGCGTAAGCTGGCCCGGAAACCCTCGTTAGGGAAGTTCCCTTTCCAAAAAAAAGAGTTTTTTTTTAATAATATTTAAAGATAACGGAATTATTTATATGCTTATTTAAGGGTTTTTTTAAATAAATAAATAAAAACTAAACGGGTTTTAATTTTGAAGCCAAAAGTTATAAATAAGGGAGTTAAATTAGAAACAATATTAATTAGAGAAACTGATATCTAGTATATAAATAGAATGATATGTTGTAATTGATAATATAATTGTTAAATTTAAAGATTCTATAATTGAATTTTATTATGTTTGAATTCTATTTAAAGAAGATGATGTAAGCAATTTGATCTAATGGTAGAAAACATAGGATTGAAATTCAATTAAGGGTCATGATTGCTTCATTGGTGAATTAAAGGTTCTCTTTTAATAATATTTAAAGATCCTCAAAATCTTGACAATTTTGAATGGCTTTCCATTAGTTTGCATGAATTAAGGAAAGGATGAGGTTTATTTCAAATTTCGAATTGCAAATTCACCTTCACTTTCGGTAAAAATTATTGTCATATTTTTCTCTCGAAGGTTCTAGCAGTAGACACTTCATCTTCACTGCTCATTATCCTTTCGTTGAACATTGGCTCATTAGTGAATAATGTAGGTAATGCTTTCTTTCCCATCTGTTTTCTGAGTTTTCCAAATAATACATGTAATCTTCACTATGCAAAATTTTATACATGTTATCGTATTGACTGTCTCTCACGCCTCTTCTATATTGAATTCATACCTTTTTTTTTTGTAGGGGTTATTTTGATTATGTGTTTGATTTTTTATTTCAAGTTCCGCGTTCACGAGAAGCATCTCGATTTTTGATTTTTCTTTCTATGGTTTTTACCTATCCATTGATTTGTCGGTTCTGTGTCATAGGAGCGACAATGATACCCATAAATTTCTTGCTTGGTTTTTAAGTTTTTGACATTGTTAGACTTCATCGAGCTCGGTTGATTCCTCACAAATCTTCATACCTGAATTCGGTTTAGATTTGAGTTTATCTTCATACCTTGAAATTTCTTCAATTAATTCAATAGAAGTTAGTTATTTGAATCTACTTAATCTTTCTTTGTTTGGGAATTCATTATGGATCATGTGATTGGTGGGAAGTTCAAGCTTGAAAGAAAGATTGGTATCAGATCTTTTGACTTTTGAGAGCTTTATTTGGATAATTGTTTCCCTAGTATCATACCCTTTTTGTTTATATTGTTCTTATGTAATAGTTTTTTTACATTTGTGAGTGTTTTTTTTTTTTTTTTTTTTTCATTTTAGGAGTAAATGTTCATAGTGGAGAAGAAGATGTTGTCAAGCTGGTATATATCTAGAGTTTTACGTTTATATACCAATTCATACATATATATTTTATTTATGTTTTCAAGAATCTAAGCGCCCACCGCTTCACCGTGAGGCCAAATTGTACATGCTTCTTCAAGGAGGGGGTTAGTTTTATATATTTCTGTTGTATCTCTCTTTTCTTTTTCTCTTAACATCCATTTTAAATAAAAAATGTAATATACCATTTTGTGGATATCACACAATGTATTTTAATCAAATTTCTAAATTAACAATTATATAAATTATATAAACGTCCTCTCTAAGATTTACAACATGTTGTATATCAAAAATGCTTAATATCTATACTTTTATATTTAATTGTTTTAATTGACCCGTATAGTATACAGATCTCACAACTATTAAAAAATATATATAAATATCAACAATGGTGATCTGAATGCTTATGAATTTATTTATACATGCTTATGAATTTATTTATACGTATGCTTAATGAACTGTGATCACGGCTCTTAAAAATATTTAAGTATTATATAATATTCAAGTTATATATTCTTTTTCCTTTTTTCTTTTTGTCTAGAAGACATCTGTGGTTTTCTAAAAAAACAATCAGTCTACGAGAACATGCGGTCTTCTGAAAAACAATCAATCAACTCATCGCTTTCTATCCCCCTTACTTTTTCCCCTTTAAACTCTCCATTAACCCTATTGGAGATAGCCTTATGGATACAATAACCATAACAATGGAAAATACCTTACACACATGTAGATCTTTAATGTGATATCAAAATCATTCAAAATTGATTCCTAAATGAAAATTAATAATAGCAACAACCACCTAGTTTACCACCATCAAAATTGCCTAGAAGCTGAACAATTGCACAAATATAATATCAAATTCATCATGTAATGTAACTTAAAATAACAACAAAAATTTTAACAAATTTTCAGGGCTATTCATCAGCTTCAATTCTCCTTCTCTTCTTCCTTTCAGGTCCTTCCAAATTGCCAATTTCTCCCCCATCAACCTCTACATTCTTCCTCTTCTTCTTCTTCTTCTTATTTTTCTTCTTGTCTTCACTCTTGTCTTCAACATTATCATTTTTAGGAACCCTAACATCATCTTCTTCTAAATTTCTTTGGCTTATATCAGATATGGTTGAGGCGTCTTCATTCGCCTTTTTCTTCAGCTTGTTGTGCTTTTTAAAGTATACAAGCTCGTTGAATGCCACAGAAGCACGACGAAGATAAGCTGACACCGATTGAGAAGCTCCATTGTCGGAGGTTACAAATTTTGATAAGATATTGGCAGCTTTCGAGAGACTGACAGCCTTCGTAGATACAATTTTTCCAGAAACAGTTTTCATCTGAATCCAAAGAAAACAGTTTACAAATATATGAAAATTATACAATTCAATCAATAGAACAAAGATGACAATGACTAAGTCTCAAACAATGGCGAATAGATTACTGTTTTCCATCATATTTTCTAGGGCAGTTCAGAAATCCATAGCGAACGGATGAGCTAAAACATTACGAAAAAAGTACGTAAAATACCGCCATTAATACAAATTACAGACGAGAACATAACCTTGAAAGATTAAACAAACCCTAATTTCATGTGAAACAATGAAATAGATGAAGAAATAATATGAATAAGAGAACGAACAAACCTGTAATCGATTGAAACGAGCAAGTGGCCAGAGATTGAGAGAAGCGCAGACGATTCAGAGAAGATAGATATGATTCGAGAATCGAGAGTGCAAAGCTTTCAACTTTCTTTGACTTCGTTCTCCGTTTTCCTCAGCTTCTATTTTGGGCGGCGAACGCGAATTAAAGCATCGACCCGTATGGTATGACCCGAGGTTTCTTATGTGGGCCTATTTGACCCGTCTAACTAAAAACAAACTCCATTAGTTTTACACCATCTTTCTAATATAGCCCCAATTTTTTTTAATATAAAAGTCATAAATTTTTAGAAACCTTTTATTTTCTACTTATTAGCATGTTAGCAATCGGTCATCCCACGTAACAAACCGACAAGTCGGTCTTTGCTGATGTTGCTGCTAAAAAGGGATTGCCCGGTCTCGAACTCGTGACCTAAGAGAATAAAGGTCATCGCCTTAACCATTTGGGCCTTAACCATTTGGGCTAAATGTTCTCTTGTCACATGAGATGACCGGTTGGTAACCAACTAATAGATAAAAATAAAAATAAAAGGTTTCTGAAAACTTATGGGTTTTACGTAAAAAAAAAAAAATGTTTGGGGCTAAATTAGAAAGATGATGTAAAACAAATGATTTTTATTGTAATAATCCAACAAACAATATAGACCCAAAAAAAATTCAACGAAGGTGTAATATTTAGCCTATCTCTAGAAATTACTCTAAACATAGAAAAAAAAGAAAAAAAAAACCAGTTCATAATGAAAAAATAAAGACACGTATCATTAATTAAATACATTAAATAATATTAAAAGTAAAGAGATGAACATTATATGAATACAAAAAATAACAAGAATACTAAGACTAAACGGAATGGGATCGTTACATGTTCTCGATAAGCTTGTTATGGACTCTAGAACACCGCTCCCTAACGCTCGCAAGGGGGTCGCTAAGGTTAAGAGGAGCGGTGACACTTTTGGCATCTTGCCACATAAGTATTTTTAATGTCACGTCATTTTTCTTTTTTTAACACTTACACTTAACATTTGGTAAGGAGTGATAACACTCTTAGTACTCAATTTTTTATATTTTCTTTTTTCTAATTTAATTTAATTACTATATATATATTAAAAATGTTTTTTTTCCGCATGCATACTGAAAAGGTAAAGCTGGAACATTCATGCATCCAATCAGAACCAAGCAAGCTTTCTCTTTCACCTCACTAAGACTTTGACGACTCAACAATGGCGAGCCCCCTAGCGATAGCTAGGGGCGGTGTTTCGATGAAGTTGGCAAGCATGGCGACTTGGCTTGGCACTTCCACTCCGCATAACCTAAGGGAGAATCGCTACGTCCGTAGCGATGTGAGAGATAAGGTGGAGATGTGTTGTGATTGGTTGAGAAGAAAGGAGCCGGATTGCATCGGCCAATTTGAATGAATTGATTTCCATTGCAATTTGTTTGACTGCCCAAATTTATGACAATTTATTTCCACCAACCTATTTAATAAAAAAAATGTTTTATTTAATAAAATTCAAAATATTCAACTATAATCCAACTACTATAAATCAAACCACACTCTCAACATTGCACACACAAATATATATATATATATATATATATATATATATATATATATATATATATATATATATATATATATATATATATCTTCCTCACATACTCTCTCAATTCATTAAAGAAAAATGTCTTCATCTCAACCAAACAAAACCCCATGACCAACAAAAAGAAATCTTCAAACCTTTCATCACTAGTATTAAGTCGTTTTTCTAGTATTGTAACACCCATGAGATTTAAGCCAATTTAAAACTTTTTAAATCATTCAAAAACCGATAATCATTACAAATATGTTTTCAAAATGGTTTAATGTCAGAGTATCCCAAAATCAAATCATAAAAACATAATGAGGTGCACGATCACGCCTTCACCTTGTCGCGATCATCAGAAGTACCTGAAACAAAATCCAAAACGGTAAGCCCGAAGCTTAGTGAGTTTCCCCCAAAATACCAACATCATACAATCATAATCATATCATATAAACAAACAACATGGATAATGATCCATCAGCCTGACTGGACCGCCTCGCAGGGCCATCAGTTCATCTGGACCGCTCTCTGAGCCATCGGCACGTCTGGGCCGCCTCTCAGGGCCTTCAGCCTATCCAGGCCACTCATCAGGCCTTCAGTCTTACCAGTATGCCCTCCCAGGCCTGCAGTCTATCCGGTCTGTGACATCCCCATTTTCACGGCCAGAAAAGACCGATTTTGTTTATGCTTTATGAAAATCAGAGTACCACTTTTAATAAAAATGTTGCGGAATTTGTTCCCAGAAAAACACGATAAATACGTTATCAAAACATTTCCGAAGAAACATATTTTATTCATTTTAAAACATTTGGGATGTCATCGTTAATACAGAAACATAAGCATAAACAAAACTTACATTCATTTACACTAGTGATCTATATCTCCTCAATCTCTCAGTGTAATATAACTTCATATTGACACCTGTGATATAAATAAACTGAGTGGGTCGGGTTGGGAAACCTGGTGAGTACATAGGGTTTTCAACCCACAATAATATAATTATTATGTTTAAACAATCAAACAATCAACCCAATTACCCATCCCTATTATCTTCTTTACTATTAATGATCTACCCTAAGAATCAGTTATTCCTCGTTCATTCATTCCTAAGGATCATCTTAAGGAATCGACACAAAGTCCATCGTTGCCACGGTTTACACAATGGACACTAAGTCTGCATAGTCGCCAGGGTTTAGGCATCAAGTCTGCATGATCACCAAGGTTTAGGCATCAAGTCTGCATGATCACCAGGGTTTAGGCATCAAGTCTGCATGATCACCAAGGTTTAGGCACCAAGTCTGCATGGACGCCAGGGTTTAGAGTACACCGGGTGAACACATCGTTCACAACACCTACAGGTTGCGAGCCTGCTAGTGTTCCACTGGACTGTCTAGAATAGTCTGTGGTTGTCATCCATACTCTGTTGAATGACGGGGCCATCATTTGGGAAACAAGCTTCTCACATCGTCCACCTCTCACCCTCACCTCATGGTCTATAACACCTCTCAACTCATCATCCAACTCAGATTCCATCTATTACATCTATCCATATTTTGCCCCAACATTATCGTATATATAAAATACATACACAATTTAAACCATTTAAAACATGTATAAAATCGTTCAGCTAGCATAGACAGCAAGTACTCAGATAATATGCACACATATCACGTAATTTATATAAAATACTTCATATATATGTGTAAGATGAAAGGGACCATGCACTCACCTGAAAGGTGGTGACTCAACACTCGGACAACACTTCAATACTCTCAAAACAATTTTCTTTCGATAAAACCTAGTATCAATACCACTAGGGTTTAGTCTAACGATAACCGCGACAAATTAATAGTCTAACTATTATTATTATTATATAAGCGTTAAACAACACTCTATATAACTCATAATAATAGCCCAAATAATTATTTTAAAGACCTAATAACATTACTATAATTATTTAAAAGCTATATTAAAAATAGTGTAGGTGTAGCTCACTTACAGTGGATTTTAAAGAAAACCGGGCTTTGCTTGGAGCAGCGTTTCGAAACCGAAAGACCCTTTTTCTCGGGACTCCAGGAGCCTCGGGACTTCCCTCGGGTGCTAAGGGTTCACCTAGACTTTAGGGAGGGTTAAAACCCTTAGAGAGAGAAAGTATTTTTAGAGAGAGAATAAGAATGGTGTGGAAAATGAAGGCTGCCTCGGCCCCCTTTTTATAGCCTGCGAGGCCTCGGATTACGTTGGGCGTAGGGCTCGGATAAGATCACCAGCTCGCATACAGCTGGCTTTGCATGCACATGGATAAGAACCGAAGTACGCTGGGCGTACCCGACCTCGGACGCGGGGTGTAGATGCGAGGCGACGTGGTGCGAATCCGAAGCGATACTGATCTGCGATGGACGGTTGTGGCGCTGCCACGTCATCACTTCCATTCTCAGCTTCGCAAATTCCTCTTCCAACTTTAAAAATTCGTAACTTTTGCGTACGAGCTCCATTTTCGACGTTCTTTATATCCACGCGTAGGCGGGAACGTACTCTACAACTTTCGTTTAGACTCCGTCGGCTAATTTTGACTTTATTTTAAAAGTTATATTATTAACAGGTCGGTATAGGATTGGTCCGTTAAAAATTCATAACTTCTTCATTCGACATCCGTTTTCGTCTGTCTTTTTATCGTTACGCTAAAAATAATGAGATATTCGATTTTCGTTTAGGTTGTGTCGGCTAAAAACCGTTCGATCTAATATTTAAACTTCGGGTTGTACACTGCTAAGCCGAAACTTCGAAAAATCGTAACTATGTCATACGAAGTCGGATTTGGGCATTCTCTTTATAGACGCTCTCAGTTTAAGGTTTTCTACGACTTTCGTTTAGATCGCTAAGGCTAAAACTCACTCTATCATAAATTTATTATTTACGCTTCCCGATATCGTGTCGGTTTCATCGCGAAACTTCGACGGGTCATAACTTCTTCGTTATAACTTGGATTTCGGCGTTATATCTCCAGAATCTTTGTTTCGACCACTACAACTTTATGTAAAGATATCGGGCTTATCTCACACTTTAATTTTGACGCTTATTTTTATCTTTTACTTATTATAAATTTATAAATAAGTAATGAGCACATAAATACACATAATTCACATAGTATTCAAATATTTCATCTTTATTACTTAAAAAAGAGTTACAATAGTTGACATAGACTATTACATTGTCTAAAAGTGCTTAGCCCTGAAACTCGAGCGTTACAAATAGACTGAGGTGCGGCATCTCCATCCATACAACAACTAATATGGTGGAGCACCACTACTATGCATCAAAGTCAATAACGCAAGCTCTCAGCATATACTCGAGAGTTTGTATGGTCCCCTCACTCTGTTCATCTGTCTATGGATGGTAAGTCGTACTGAAGTGCAGCCGCATGTCCAGTTCCTCATGAAACTTCTACTAGAAACGGAGGTGAATTGAACATCGTGGTCTAAGACTATAGAGACCGTCACCCCATGGCGAGCAACGATCTCACAGATATAAAATCCGGCCAACTTCTCGGCCGATGAACTATCCCGTATAACTAAGAAGTGGGCGCTCTTGTTCAATTGATCCATGATGACCCATATAGCATCAGAGCCCTTCGTCGTCCTCGGCAGCTTGGTGATAAAATCCATCGTGATCTGCTCCCATTTCCACATGGGAATATCCAGAGGCTGCAGATGACCATGCGGCCTCTAATGCTCGACCTTGACCATCCGGTAGGTCAAGTACCTCTCAACATACCATGCAATCTCTTTCTTCATGCATGGCCACCAGTAACTCAATCGTAAATCCCGGTACATCTTGGTGGCCCCCGGGTGAATAGAGAAGTGAGACTTATGAGCCTCCTCCAAAATAATATGTCTGACCCCACCAGACATCGGAACCCGGACCCGACCGCAACGGGTCAATAATCCCTGACTATCCTGCACAAACCGGGTGTTCTCACCTCTAATCCTACTCATGATCTGGAGTTGGGAGCGGTGGTATTCGCTCTCAAGATTTGGAGACATTACCTCTATGGGGTCCGCTGTATCATATACACGGACCACAAGAGTTTGAGACACATCATGGATCAGCCGAACCTGAACATGAGACAGCGCAGGTGGCTGGATGTAGTCAAGGACTACGACTGTGAGATCCTTTACCACCCAGGTAAAGCGAACGTGGTTGCATACACTCTAATCCGCAAGTCCGTTGGATCTTCTAATCTATGCGGCTTCAACTGTCGCAACGTGTAGGCTATCATCCATCCTCTCTGCATGAGGACCGCTCCCAGTCCCGTGATAGATGCATCACAGAACACTAAAAAATACTCAACTCCCTTTGGGAGAGTCAAGACTGGAGCCTCACAAAGTCGCTGTCTGAGGGTCTCAAATGCCTTCTGCTGCTCAGGGCCCCACCGGAAATCCCCCCTTCCTTGTCAGACGAGTGAGGGGTACTGCAATTTTGGAGAAATCCTTTATGAATCTCCAGTAGTACCCTGCCAATCCCAAGAAGCTCTTGATATCCGAGGAAATTTCGGAACCTCCCACTGCATAACCGCCTCGATTTTGGCCGGATCGACCCAAATCCCCTCCTGGTTAACAAGGTGTCCAAGGAACTGAACCTATTGTAACCAAAACTCGCACTTTGAGAATTTGGCATACAACTGTTATCGGCTCAAAACTCCCAATAGCTCTCGAAGATGCTCCTTATGCTGCCCTCGGGTCTTGGAGTACACCAAGATATCGTCTATGAACACGATGACCGAGCGATCAAGCATCGGTCTGCAAACCCAATTCATCAGGTCCATAAACACCGATGGCATGTTGGTGAGCCCAAACAGAATCACCATGAACTCGTAACATGCATAACGACTCTAGAACGTGGTCTTCTCCACATCCTCCTCCCTAACCCTAATCTGATGGTACCCGAACCTCAGGTATATCTTGGAGAACCAAGATGCCCCATGAAATTGATCGAAAAGATCATCTATCATCGGGAGTGGATAACGGTTCTTCACCGTCAACTTGTTCAACTCCCGGTAGTTGATGCACATCCGGTGTGAACCATCATTCTTCCGGACGAAGAGAACTGGTGCTCCCCATGGGGAACTGCTCGTACAAATGAACTGCTTGCCCAGCAGTTCCTGCAGTTGTGATGTGTCACACCCCAAAACCGGAACGGCGGAAACGTTCTAGGGTGGATGACGTAATGTCAAGTATCACAACATATGCAGTATAGTAATCAAAGTACAACAACCATTGCATGAATAGTAATAGTTTTACATAAGTTACATTTCATAGCAACATCAAAGTAATGCAAGTAATAATATAGGTGCAACTTGGTACTAGGCTGTCTCCACAAAAGCTCCTGGGATGTACCTGTCTATTGCTGACCTGAGAATACAAGTTATTTTGAAAGCGAGTGTCAGCATTTTTATAAATGTTGGTGAGTTCATAAGCATTTAGTGTCATTTGTGTAAGTAAGCATTTTATTCAAAATAACTTTATAAAAGTAGTAGTTTAGAATCAACGGTGTATTAGAGTCCTTTCTAGAAAATCCTATATTTTCTAAATAACAACAGTGTAACATCCCGAGTTCAGGAGTGCCAGTTCAGGGTTCAAAGTGAAAATGTATAAGGGCAACTCGGCGAGACCATGGGTGGACTCGGCGAGTAGAGTCGCGACTCTGGTCGCATGTTAAGTGACCAACTCGGCGAGTCGGCGACTGGACTCGGCGAGTTGGTGTTGGGCGAGGAAAACCCTAATCTTCGGGGTTTGCCCCCTATTTAAAGGATTTTATGCCTTCTCTTCAGCCTCTAATTACCCTGAGAGTTCCAGAGGAAACCCTAATCGTGAGAAACTCCATTATTGAGAGGATTGAAGCTTGGAAGAAGGAATTTGTGAAGAGAAGTTGGAGGAATTCGAGGATAGCACCAAGAGGGCTTGTGGATCTGAAGTCTACATCAGTTTAGGCTCATCTATGGGGTAAGAATCCTCTGTATTGAACCCTTTTTCCCTTATTGTCATCCATGGTGGTTGTTTTGGGGTTTTTGGAGGATTTTGTGAGTCATTTCGGGATTGGAAGATGGATCTGAGGATGCTACCTCAGATCTGGAGTAGTGATGATCCAAAATCGCATAAAGTCCCTGTGATAAGTGATTGGTGAAGCTATCTTGTCCCAAACCCAAACCTTAAAAGTGTAAAATGCCTAGATCTCTTTGGATTCACGTAAAGTTCGCCACTTTACGTGATGGATGGTTTGTAGGAGGCTAGATCTACGTTTTGGATCAATTGCATGGCCTGGAAGGTTCTGTTTGGAATGAGATCTAGAGGCACTCGGCGAGTCACAAGGGTGTACTTGGTGAGTTGCTTGAAGATGTTCTAGAACTCGGCGAGTTGGAAGAACAACTCGGCGAGTAGGTTGAAGATAGCCTTGGACTCGGCGAGTCTGTTCTTGGACTCGGCGAGTCTGGTCGTAAGGTCCTATCCTTTCTTCTGGTTGAGCTGTGAATCAGTGAGTCAAGGGATGACTCGGTGAGTCGAGTGTGAAAGGACTCATAGTTGTTGGAATCGGCGAGTCTCGGGGTGACTCGGCGAGTTGAGTCGTGGATTGGGGAAAATTCTGAGCATGGGGACTCGGCGAGTCATCGGGTTGACTCGACGAGTAGAGTCAGTCAGGGGTTGACTTTGACTTTGACCAAGGGTTGACTAGTTGTCTTGCAGGGGCATTTTGGTAATTGTTGGATATTGTTTTGAGTTCAGTGTTTTGGTGGCTGTCTAGTGGTGGAGATCATATCAGTGATCGGAGCAGCTTGGGTTATCTGTTTAGTCGGCATTTTCGAGGTGAGTTATCCTCACTATATCAACAGGGTCTAAGGCACCAAGGCCGGCCCTTTATCGGATTGAGATCCGGGTATTTGTTGTTATGAGATTGCTTTGATATGTTGCATCCTGGTAGCTAGGATGGTATATGTTAGAGACCTGGTTGAGGTCGGTGTCCTGAGATGTAGGGTGATGCTATGCTAGTGACCGGTTAGGTCGGTATCCTGGTTAGGATGATGATATGTTATGTGATCTGTTTGACCGGTTTGTTGACTGTGAATTGTTATATGATTGTATGTTTATGTGCACATGGTTAGTTGGACTGGAGTTGGGTTGAGGCGGGTCCTACTTTGTGTTGTAGGCCAAGATACCCAGGGTGGACCGGTTGTCCCGAAGGCCTAGCGAGCGGTCCGGATAGGCTGTAGGCCCCAAGAGGGCGGACCAGACGTACCGAGGCTCGGAGAGTGGACCAGGCCGACTGAAGGCCCGGTGCGGGCGGACCAGTCATATTTTAGACTCGGAGAGTGGACCAGGTGGATTGAAGGCCCGCTGCGGGCGGACCAATCACACTGCAGACTCGATGTATATGGCTAGACTCGGAGGGTGGACCAGGTGGACTGTTGGCCGGTGCGGCGGACCAGTCACACGATAGACCCGAAGTGCATGGCTGTTCTGTGATCGGATATGATATGGCATGTTATGCGTGTATGGTATATGTGGTTGGTATTTTGGGGATATCTCACTAAGCTTTCGGGCTTACAGTTGTGGTTTTATGTTTTTCAGGTTCTTCAGGAGACCGTGGCAAGGCAAAGGCGTGATCGTACCGCTCCTCATGTTTATGTTGTGATGTGATTCTGGGAATACTTTAATTTAACTGTATTGAAAACCTTTTTTGTAGTAATTTAATGAAATCGGGTTGTTTTTGAAAAGTTTAAATTGGTTGGAATTTTTCGGTTGTTACAAACAGTCTTCTACCAAGACTCGACAGAGTTATGTTTTAAAGAGTAGTTTTTCCCTGAAATACTATCATTACCAAAATTTGGTATTTGATTTTAAACGAAGTAGGAGAATATCACTAGTAAAAATACTAGGGGAAAATAACATATGCCTCGGCAGAAAATACTGCTGACTAAGGCAAAAAAATCATAGACTCCAGGAGAGTATCGAATGAATGATACGCCTGGCTCAGTCTAACAAAAGGAAACACAGACCCCAGACGGTATCAAATGTACGATACGGCTAGCAAGATATAAAAAAAAGAAACACAGACCCCAGACAGTATCAAACGAAAGATACATCTAGCAAGGTCTAAAACAAAGAAACACAGACCCCAGACAGTCTCAAATGAAAGATACAGCTAGCAAGGTCTAAAACAAAGAAACACATGCCCCAGACAGTATCAAATGAAAGATATAGCTAGCAAGGTCTAAAACAAAGGGTAATCCTAAGAGTGTTGTTTCCAGAATACAATGTTAATTCTCGTTACCTTAAGGCCATGAATTATAAGGTAAACATGGAGATACTCGTAACCATACTGATTGACACTAGAGTACTTGACGCCCTACAAGCGTCGGAATAAATGTGACATTTGTCACCCCTTGGCTTGGTAGGCCGTGGACTGTAGCTAGCAGTCAGGGTACGGGAGTGTCAGTCCCGTATAGATCTATACACACAATGCCCGCTCTCCCTACAGGAGACTCTGGTTACCAACTCGACGATGGGGAGATCCGTGTCTTGAAGATGCATCTCGTAATCTGAATTCTATTAGAGGCGCTGGAGAAATGATATAGACTCGCGTATGAACTGACTCCTGTGGAATTCTCGTACTAGAAAGAGTGAATAGAGCTTCCTAACTATTCCTATAATAGTTACTAGTGTCTCTGATCTATGAGTGACGAGTGGGAGGATGCCCTTGCTACCCAAGGGAAATGAACTGATCGATGTAAACCTTTATGTCTATACATGTATACATGATATATAATTAATGATTAAACGACCTTCGGACGAATATCCGATCCTACCAGACCACATCCAAACGAGGAAAAGGAAATAGGGCGAACTAGCCTTCCTAAGTCCTTTAAACATTATTTATATAACTATACAAGTACAGGCATGCATTTAACGAAGTAGAAGCGTTTAACGAAGTAGAAGCGTTTAATGAAGTAGAAGCGTTTAACGAAGTAGTAGCATCTAACGAAGTAGAAGCATAGAAGCATGGAAGAAAACTTTGACGAAAACTTTGGAAAACCTTTACACTTAAGAAAATCATGACTTGATATCCTTTTGTAAAATAAGTTTGAAGACCTTTAGAAATCCTTGAAAATCTTTCATAAACAAGTTTTGAATATAACTTTGATAACACAATATAAGTAAAGAAAAACCTTTGTTTAAAATACTGCTGTAACTGGTTTTGAAGTAAACATATAGCGCGAGAGACAATTTGAGAAAAGATTTAAACAAGTAAAGACGTTTTAGAAAACCATTTATAGTGTCATGCTTGGTAAAACAGCTGAAAGTGTAATAAATCCTTGTGCATGCGGGTTATTAGTCACATATGATTGATATGATAACTGACATGTTTTAACTTGTATTCCCCCCATAAAAGCATGTAAAACATTTAAAAGGTTAATTCATGGGTATGCACTCACCTGTTGTAAGTGGATCGGATGGAGGTGCCGGTTGGGTGCTCGGTGTCAAGTAAAGACTTGAACACGCTTAGTGACCTATTAACATATGATGACATATGTTAACATAAAATTAGTAAATATAATAATAATTAAACACGTATACGCATCCTAAAATGCGGAAAACACTTTGGTCAAGTGCTAGGAGTGTCCCGGGTAACATCTAAGGGAGTGTACGGCCCAATTAGGGAGTTTACTCTTCAAGAGTAAACTCTTTATAGAGTTTACGGACCTAAGACCATATCCCCATGAGTTTACGACCGTAAACTCATGGGTGGTGAGTTCTTTGATGCATTAAGGTCTTATAACACTTGTGGAATTAGGCTAGGTTCAATTCTAGAGCATAGGAAGTGGTTTAGGCTCCAAATGGACCATTTTAGGAAGTTTAAGGTCCAATGACCACTCCTTGAGGAGTTTACAGCCGTAAACACATGAGTTTACGGTAGTAAACTCATATTGGTCCATTTCTTTTGTTGTTTGGTGGTTCTAACTCATGCATGCAAGGTTCTAGTCACTTATATGAACATAGGAAGGTGTTAAAGGCACTTAAACACCTTGAAAGGTGTTTACGGTCTATGAAGATGTTCTTGGGGAGTTTACTACCTTAAACACATGAGTTTAAGGCAGTAAACTCATGTTAGTCTATAAATCATGTTTTTGGTGCATCAAACGAAGGATTACAAGGCTCTAGGCACTCATGGAGGCTTTTGGAGGTGTTTGAGGGGTAGTTTAACACTTAAATAAGTGTTTATGGTACATGAAGATGGGTTTATGGTCTAAGGATGATATTAGACCATAAAATCATGTTTACTCCCCATTTTCTAAGATTTTGGTGTTCTGAGTCCTTTCATGTAAGCCCCTAAGTCATAACTAAGCTCCATAAGTGGTTTGGAAGGGTTTTTGAGCATTAAAACCCCATCTATGAGTGTTTACGGTCTAAGAAGGTGTTATTGGACCGTAAACTCATGTTCTTGAGGGTTTTGGGTAATTTAAACACGAATTTGTAAGTTAAATGAGCTAAACAACAAGTTAGGGTAGATCACTTGCTAGTTTGGGGCTTGAAAGAGGCGATTTTGGAGCAAACCCGATTTGTTGAGAGAGAAAGTAGGGAGAGAGAGTATAAGGTGGGAAAAAGGTGGGAATGAAACCCACTCAACCCTTATATAGGGTGGAGTTTATGGCCTGGTTGGGGTTCACCCGACACCAACCGCGAACGGGTTTTTCACGACTACCGTTAAACACGACAACATTTTAAAAATTTACCTCCTTAATTTTGGTTCGCTTGACGAATATTATTTAAAATATTCCAACGGGTTTAAATCCGGTCAAAAATATTTTGGGATAAATTTGGCTAATTTTTGACGTACTTAATTTCGATGTTAATTCTAACGGAAATTTTTGGGTTGTCACATGATGACAGCTCCTGCATCTCTGGTGGTACCAACCGATACAACGTCTGAGCGATAGGGGTTGCACCTGGCACTAGGTCGATCCTAAAATCGACCTGCCTCTCTGGAGGCACTCCGGGTAACTCCTCTGAAAACATGTCAGCGAACTCCTTGACAACTAGAACCTCTGAAACCGAAATCTGATCCTTGACCCGCGTATCCACCACGTACGCTAGATAACCCATGCACCCGTGCTGAATATACTATCGAGCCCTGGCGACTGAGCAGAACCCTGAACCCAACCTGGTTCCCTCATCGTAGACAACTAGTTCTCCCCCACTTGTGGTTCGAACTACCACTCGCTGACCCCCGAGTCGAATAATACCAAAGCTGGTATGGAGTTCACTAAGAATGTACCTAACATGATACAACACATATAAGCATAAAACAATTATAATCAGTAAGATAAGGGATAGAAACATACCAACAACCACGTCTGGTGCTGCCTTGGCGTCCTCTGCTGTAAGCTGGAAGGCGCATCCCTGAGCCCTCGGGGGCGCTGCTCTACCCTAATTCCCGTCAGTAATCCTCAGTGTAGCCGGCGCTGGAGCCTACACCGATCTGGCAGCGAGCTGAGGATAGTTGGTATTTACGTGGCCAACCTGATGGTAGTGGTATCAGATCCTCATTTTCTGAACCGGGGATGGCTGGCGACAATCCCTCGCAAAATCCCCATCCTTTCCGCATTTGCGGCACACACTATTCAATCTGCAAACCCCTGAGTGACCCTTCCCGCACTTGCCACAAATACAGCCTTGCTAGCCTCCTGACCTAGAATCATCGGTCTTAGACCACTTTGGCTCCGGCTATGATTGCGTCGGGGCCTGCCTCTGCTCTCTCAATTGTAACTCAATCTCAAGCTCCCGCCTCCTAGCGGCATCATGTAACTCCAACAAAGTATTACATTGTTGTGTAGCAACAAACTGACGGATGTCAACCTTGAGCATGCTCAGATAACGTGTCATCTGAGCCTGCTCAGAAGCGAACTTCGGGTGATCTTCGTTATCGTCTCACAGTTGTGTCTCAACTCCAAGAACTCCTGAGCTAACTGCTCCCACTCAACCCGTGGAATGTAGAGAGCGCAAAACATATCCTTGAACTTCTCCCAAGTAACCGCAACTCTCTGATCATCAGTGTACGACCCGGTCATCAACCTCCACTGGTCCTTTTCCCCAGACCTCAACAGGTTCAGGGCACATCTGATCTTCTGTTCAGTAGGACATGGGCATGTGAAGAAACATCCCTCCACATCATACAACCACCTCATGGCTCTGATCGGGTCCTGAGTCCCATCAAAGGTCGGGGGCTTCGTGTTATCGAAGTCCCGGTACTGAAAAGTCTGACTGGCTCCTCCCCCAACCGCCGTTACAGCTGTTGTAGCTGCTGCGGAAAATGTCTTGGCAATGGCTGCATAGTGCTCGTTGAATTACTCAATCATGGCGGTCTTAATGGACCCAAACATCTCCGAAAACTGTGCCCAGAATAGCACAACAACCTCATCCTGCAGGATCTTCCGAATCCTGGCGTCCATCTCATTCGATCTCATCTGACCGATAGTCTCGGGCACTGCTGGTTCCTCCAGACCGCCCCCTCCTGATCCTGACCTGTATCTAGTCACAAATCTCCACGTAACCACCATGCTGAAAATATACCAACAGGATATCATACATTCCATATAATAATCCGGGAACCAACTCCCAACAAAGTCCTAGGGGTTGTGACTTCCTTGCTACGCGTATGGGTCTTGTGCTTTCAGTAGTACGGGCCTATACTACCTTCCACATCTACCCATATTTGCATCAGGTATCACCACAACGCCTTAACAATATACATATGCATGGCGAACGCTCAATCCTCACTCCTAGAGGAAGGCTAAATATCTCATAAATGGCCTACTGACCCCGCACAACCCACCCATGAAACTTCCACCAACCCTGCAGCACTCTTGTATGCTAGTCATACATAACGTTGGACCCTATAGACTTTTGAATACCTAATCCTACCCTAATCCCTTCATCAAACAAGAACAGGAAATAAAGTCAAACCAAACATTCTTAGGCTATAAGATTTTAATTATGTACGGTCGTGATGCATACACTAAGCAACTACAGTAATGATGTCAGTTTCATACAAGGAAAATCCTAGGCTATCATGCATCATATAATCAGGCAATTCTATCATGCAATTCCTAAAGATCCCTAGCCTAGTCCTAACATGTTGTTCTAACATATCACAAAATCAAATAATTTGTAAGGTATTTTGGGGTTTACTCGTTGGCTCCGGCTGATCGTACACTTGCATCCTCTTTCATTATTTTGAAAACCATTTGAAAATATCATTTTAAAATCTTGTCCTTATTTTGATATTGGAGAAGGATGAGTGTTTCCTCCAATTCACTCAAACAAAGACTCTGATACCCACTTGTAACACCCATGAAATTCAAGCCAATTTAAAACTTTTTAAATCATTCAAAAACCGGTAATTATTACAAATATTTTTCAGAGTATCCCAAAATCAAATCATAAAAACATAAGTAGTTGGACGATCATGCCTTCGCCTTCCCGCGATCATCAGAAGTACCTGAAACAAAATCCAAAACTATAAGCCCAAAGTTTAGTGAGTTTCCCCAAAATACCAAAGTCATACAATCATAATTATAAACAAACAACATGTATAATGAGCCATCAGACTGAATGGACCGCCTCGCAGGGCCATCAGTCTATCTGGACCGTTCTCCGAACCATCAACACGTCTGGACCGCCTCTTAGGGACTTTAGCCTGTTCGGGACGCTCGTCGGGCCTTCGGTCTGACTAGTATGCCCTCCCGGGCCTGCAGTCTATCCGGTCTGCCATGGGTATGTTGGCCTTCAGCATAAAGCAGGTCTGCCTCAACCCGACCCCCAACCAAACAATCATGTGCACATAAATATCATACACCAACATGTATATAACAGTCAAACCGATCTAATAGATCACTAATCATAACAACATCCTATAACCAGGATACCAACCTAACCGGTCACTAACATAATATTATCCTATATACCAGGATGTCGACCTAACCAGGTCACTAAGCATATCACCATTCTAACTACCAGGATGTAAATCAATAAGCATATCATGCAATAAACCCGGATACAAATCCGAAAAGGGCCAGCATTGGTTCCTTCGACCCTGTTAGTATAGTGAGGACAACTCACCTCACAAGTATTTCAGGATGATAATGTCAAACCCCTCCAAATACATCTACAACTCAAACACTTACATCCACCAATGATCCGCTTCCAAAAATTCCCAAATTACTAAAATACCCCCCCAGAAGTCGAACTGGTCAACCCTTGGTCAAAATCAAAGTCAACGGTCAAGGTCAACAGACCATGTTGATCTAACTCGTCGAGTGTAGCCTACTGACTCGTTGAGTCCCTCCAGAACTCGAGAAATCTCAAAAACCCTAGTTGACTCGCCGAGTTTCCAGACAACTCGTCGACTCCATGTGGTGTCCAAATGTCGGGAAAACCCTAACGGACTCGTCGAATCTTCTCACTGACTCGTCGAGTCCATGCAGAAACTAACCACGACCAATCTTCATCTGACTCGTCCAGTTTGACCATGCAACTCGTTGAGTCCCTTCAGTCCATTTTTCATTCAGACGTTTTTAAGCTACCCCAAAGCTCCAAATTGTAGATCTAACTTCCTAAGGTACAGATTCCACGTAAAGTTGCAAACTTTACATGCATGCAAGCTCTTAAATTCCAAAACTAAGCTAAGTGAGAGGTTTAGCCCAAAGATAAGGCCCTAAGCTTGATAAATTCAATAACTGTATGGCTATAAGGACTTAGAGGAGTCCAGATCTGAAGTTACAACTTCAGATCATGCCCAATACCCGAAATGGTCGACAAACATGCTAAAATGGCCTTAAAACCAAGAATAATGAGATCTAACACGAGAATGATCAAAAAGATGTAGGTACTAAAACAAAAAGATGACGTGGCAGGCAAAAAAGTGATGTGACAAGGTGCTAGGAGTGTTACCGCTTTCTTTAGCTTAACGATAAAATATGGAATATGTATTAGCCATAAAATATGGTGCACACATACTACTACATACAAGGAGACAATAAACATGGAACAAATGTCAGATAATAAGGTCATCATGACCAGACATTAAGCACAAACAATGAGAAAAAAGAACGAAGATCTAATTTTTAGTTTATTCTTATACTAATTGATTACTTGTAATCTGCTAATTATATGTTTCCACACCCTTTTATTTGAGATCATGTCATTAATAATAGAAAACTCCTTCAAGTCCATCCTCACATTATCTTCTCACTTTTCTTCTTTGGACGTCCTCTCATCCTTTTACCATAAACCATAACCGTCTCCATCATCCTTGTTGTGGCCCTCGTTTGTCTCTTTATAAACATGTATAAACCATTACAATCTTCTTTTCCTCAATCTCTTACTGACCTCTCTAACCAAACAAATCAAATAAATTACTATATTAGCCTAGAATTGACTTGATCTTGCAACGGTTCCGATATTGGTACAAAAAATAACATTGAAATAATAATTTTTTTTAGCATTTTTTAACTTTAACTATAATATAAAAACATCAAAGTAAGACATATACTTAATATTTTGATAAATAAATATTATACTCTTAGGGTGGAAGGTAGGGTTGTTTACTATTTGGTTAAAACCGAATTGTCTAATCGGACAATTTGGATTTGACTACTTGGTTCGGATATTCGGATTTTTGGATTGATTTTAAGCTAAACCAAATTATTATTTTTGGATTTTGGATTGGTTTTGGTTTATAAAATAAGAACCGAATAATCCAAAAAAACCGAATAACAACTTATTATTTAATTTTGATATATATATCTTTAATCATTTGTAAATTTACTAAATTATTTTTTAATTATTAGAATCTTTCGACCAAGATAGGACTTTAATATATACTTATCAAAACTTTTTTGTCAATGAAATATTAAACTATAGCTAATTTTTCTTAATAGTTATTTATAAATTACAATTCATAGCTAAAAAGTTTTATTTAGTTACTTTTAAAGAGTTAGCTAATATTTAAGTTATACATTATTTTAAATGTCTTGGTTCTTAAAAACCGAATTGTAAAAACCGATCCAACCGAACTGTAATTTGGTTGGATCGGATTGGATTTGAACTAAGTTTGGACTATTCAGATTCATGTTTTGAAAGCCGAAATCCATTTGGATTTACTTTATTGGATCGGATCAAACCGATCCATCCAAACGAACACCCCTAGTGAAAGGTGTTTTTCGTTTAACCCTCCAATAACGTCAGTCCTATGGAGAAGGAAATGATGTTCCCGCCAATTTTGTGTCCAACCAACCAACTCAACCTTCTTTTCTTCCATTTTTCCATGTTTCTTTCTTTGTTCAGGTTAGACAACCCGCACATCTCCTATCTTTCTCTCATTTTCTCTCTCCAACCTCCAAGTCAATCAATCTTTTTTATGGTTATGGTCAAACTCATATAACCCGCTCTTCTTCCTTTTACTCCACTCTTTCCATCCTTATAGTAATATATTTATATTATTAAAGTATAACAATTATGATATGTAGTTACTGATTTCTTAATTTCTAAATATTTATATTATAGAAGTTTGCAAAAATAAAATTAATAAATTTTAAATACATCATCAATAACAACAACAAACCCATTATGCTTGTTCTTCAATAAAAAAACTCATAAATCTTTTGTGAAGAACTAAAGTTTAGATGTATCATATTTAATATTTTGCTCGTTTTAAAAGCATTCAGTTAGATTACATTACATAATGATATATTAAAAAATTCATATCAATTATCTAATGATTTATGTATAAAATGAAGTTTGATATTTTTAATGTAAATTAAAAGTATATTACCAAAATGACATGTTACCATTCATCAATTTTATTTTGGTGATAAAAATAAAGGTTGATAGGAGCTATGAAACACCAAAATGTTGTTCTATTGGAGTTGGTGGTAGAGTTGGTCATAATGATCAAATTCAATTGCTTGATTTGAGTCGGGTCGATACAAAAATGGTTAAAAAATCAAACCAATTAATCGAATCCTACTAAGGGGTTGTTTGATATAGGTTCTAACTGGGTCTAAAAACAGATTGGGTCCAACAAAATCTAATTGGCATGTTTGATAAGGATTTAAAACTCAAAGACTCGGTCCCCCCTTTTTTATTGATGGACCGGGAACAATCCACAATCGTGCTTTCCTTGCATCAGCGCTTCCCTCAATAGAGCAAAAAACCGGTGACGCCTCATCAGCCTGTTCTGGCGGCAACTTCCACAACAGCGCATCAGATAAGCCGATTTCTTCTTCTTCTTCTTGATTTCAATAGAGCAAAATATGTTTCTCATTGATGCAACACTCAAGGCCTCTTCCAGGAATTACACGGAAATCAGAGGTATCGAGAAGCCATCCAGTCAGTTTTTCATCTTTGGTCCCTCTTGGAGAATCGTTTGGAACAAAAGAATTCTAAAAGAAAAGGAAATGGCGAGCGTCATCACATATTGCTTTTGATAATGAATGTTCACTATTAAGTATTAACCATAGCAGCGCATCAGGCAACTTCCACATCAGATTTTGGTAAATTTGAATAGAGCAAAACGGCCTCATCAGGCTTTTATTCTTTTTACGATTTTCCCCTGTTAGTGATTAATTGAACTATTGTAGTTATATGGGTGTTATCTCTAACGATTTGTGTTTAATGATCGGTGGTGGTGTTTTGTTAATTTTCTTGATTTCTCCAATGGGGCTTCATGTTATAGGAGTGAAGTTCAACAAAACAGCTGCAATTGGGTTCAACACACTTGTATTTAGGGATTGGTGGTAGAGTTTTTTATGTGTTATTGGATTAGTTTCTGGTAATGTGTGAATAAAGGTTATGTGTAATTGGATTAGCTTTGGTCATCGGATATGTGTTATTTGATTAATTTGTCAAATGTAGATCAAATGTTTGAATAAAGGTTATGTCTAGATTTATATCAGAGTTTTGCATTTCTCAACTCATTAGGATTAAATTTGGCCTTTGAGAGATGTTAATATCTTATGAATCTAGTATCCAATTGTCAATCATACACCTCATGTTTTGTTTGACAAGAAAAATAAAAGTAATTTGTTTTTGGTTATTTAATAATCTATTTTTAGAACATCATTCTTTGGAATTTATTCTTGCAACTAATGATGTGTTATTAAATTATCTACTTTGAGGGTAATAAAGTCATTTTATATAGTAAGTCAGATGCAAAATCAAGCAGCAAGTTTCAGTCAGAAGTTAACTCAGTCAGAACTTCTAACCCAGTCAGCTTCTAACCCGGTCAGCTCTAATCCAGTTAGCAAATATCAAACGAGCCTTAAGATCAAATTCAATTACTTATAAATTTTTTTGCGGGATTATTAAATATATTTTCATTGCAAAAAAAATAAATTTTTATTATTTTTTAAATCTAAAAAGTAAAAATATATTAATATTAATCTTTATTTGTGGAGAAAAAAATATTTATTTTTATTTTTTTATTAATAAATATTAAACATAATTTATAAGTTCAATAACATAAGATAAAGAGACCAATACAAGTATACAACGAAAACATGTGAACAAACTCTTTGATTGGGTGACCGATTTAGATCGCTGTCTTGCATTGCATTTTTTTAAAATTAATTTATGTACATTTTAATTGATTTGGGTTGGAAAAATGTTGCATAATCAATCAAAATACATAAACTAATAATCATCCCCTGTCCTAATAAATAAGTATTTTTCTGCCACGTGGCATTCTCTAAGCCCTCTTCTAACTTATATTCCTGGTGAAATTCCCAAATTATCCCTCTCACCCCTTATATACCAGTCAAATACTTTCCTCTTCAATTTTCATATTTCAATCTGAAAATCAAGAATTTATCTTCTAAATCTTCAGTCATCCTCAAATCTCGGTATTAAGCTGTGATTTGGGTTTCAAAATCCCTAATTCTCTCCCTTCAGTTGTAAAATCAGTCGTCCCTTTAATATTTCAACATTCTTGCTTTGTAACCTCTAATTTCCATCCGACTCCTTTTCTTTGATCTTTTTGGTAAGCTTCGATGGCGGAACAAGAGGAGGAAACGATGGCAAAATTTGAAGTGGATGACAGACCGATTGGGAGAGAGACGAACATCAATCGACCAGGGTCTTCCACCACCTCTCTCACTGCCGCATCAAGCAGATATCGCTCTTCTCAACATAGGTGACAATCGAACGACTGGTGACTCAACGGATGACCATTGACCCTAACTGCCATAAGGTGATTTGAATGAAACATTAGGTTATTTTATACCTAGTATCACTTAAATATTTTTGGAGACATCGGCATCTGTTCTTCATTTTTTATCGAACCCAAAATCCTTCTTCCCTCAAAAAAGTAAGCTCTTCACTCCAATTTGTAGTTGAATTTTGTTGATTCTGTCTAAATTGACATTTTTTCATCACATCCAATAATTTTCCCTATATTTTTTTACAAAAGGTAATGTTTGCACTTTGGATGTGAATGAAGATTATTAAGATTTTATATAATGGTAATTAGATGTATACCCTGTTTGTGAGTTGATATAGAAGCCATACTTTTGCTTTGATGAGTTAAGTGAAAAAAAATACAGAGATACTTGATAATAGTAGAGAGGTAGATGCAGCCAAATTGATAAGGTAGTAGACTGTGAATACTGTGAATCCACCATGCATTGAACTTGGCTTTAAATTATAAATGGGTGGTGGACTGGGTACCACCAATAGACGCCATGTAAACAAAACAGGTCCATTGAGTGTTGCTTGCATACTCCTGAGCCTAACCCAAAATGTTCTATACCATTACCATATCACAAAACAAAAAACGAAACACAAAAGAAAAAAAGAAAAGGAAAAAATAGCATAACATACGATTGAATTTGATTCAACAGGTGATGTTATTATTTCCAACAAGGCTCTCATAAAACAAGATGTATCCATGGTCAGTGTTGCTTTCATATTCCTGAGCCGAACCAAATGAAGTTTGAACTGCTGACACTACATCAACTATGGTAACTGAAATTTAAGACTTTGCTTATGTACTTATTATGGTTATAACTCCATGATTTCAGAAAATTGATCAAAGTTAGTATCTTTTTGGTAAAGTTTAATTTTCAAGGAAAAACTAGGCATGGTGGTTTGTTTAAAAAGTCATTATGTTAATATTTTGTTATAGTTTGTTGATTCAATTTGTTTATTTTCAACTGTACCAACCATACAATCTGTTTAATATGTGTATTTTGTTAAGCCGTTTATGTTTATTACATCCTTACTTCTGAACACGGTAAGCAACTTACACTTTTGTTCTCCATTATGTAACTGTAAGTTGTCAATTTATCTCACTAAGCTTGCCAGTGTTTATGCTCAATGAAGCACTTATTATGATAAGCAGAAATATCAATGCAATATGGAGAGAATTATTATACAACAGAGAGGATACACGGTGAAGGCGAAGTTTAATCACGATTTGTTGCTGTCGGATGCTCTAATTTGGTTGATTTCCGCTTAGGCAAAATATGGACGATTATACCCCTGTTTACAAAATGGTTGGTCTGAAAGATTGTCAATATCATTGGATGGTAATTTGGTGAATGTTAAAGATCATGTTTAATTTGAAGGCGTTGGAAGTATCAATAAAGGTGCTAATCACCCGATGAAAGTTTTGGACAATTTTACCCCAAGGTTAGTATGGAGCTTTCGTGAAGACATAGTTTCTACATGGTTCTATTTACCATTAGCAATTCATGTTTCTGTTGGGTGTCGATGGGGAATCAAATTGATATTATCACAACCATGGAAGTACATTGCTATTATTGGGATATTTAACTTTAAGTCACAATAAAGATGTTGCAAGTTTTAATGTGTTGTGACCTCAATGTTATGGTGCTTGGTGATTTTGGTGTTCCCTAATTGATCCGGTGCTTTAAAAAAACGAGTTAAATGATAGATTAATCATTTAATGTATCAAAATTATTAAATTGCTTATCATTTTTTTTAAAATTACTAAAAAACATATTCAAATGCTATACAATTGTGATTGAGCAATTTAAACTCAATTATTATTTTATATTTTTTTTCCATTTATCGTAAAAGATTGTATTTTTTTTACTTTGTAATATTAGGTAAATTTTATTAGTACGTTGGTTACCAAATAATAAAAACTTATGTTTTTTAAATTTACTACAATTATGTATATTTTTGTAGCAATTTTTTAGATACAAATTTTATTAAAAAAATCGTTATGTTTGTGGCTTTGTAAGCTTGGAACGCCCTAAATTTTAACAAATTTTGTTATCCACTTTTTTTTTTTTCCTACATCCTCATTTTCATAAATATAAGGCGAAAGAGAAAAGATAAATATAAACTTTAAAATAGGAAAAAAATCATGATAGTCGATCTACACTTTAACACATTTCTTAAATGGTCTCTATTTGCTTTAAAAAATGACCCGATAGACGAGGATTTATGAAGACACTATACTTTAAGGATCCTACCTAACTATAACAATGTACTTACAAGCTTTCTATTAGTACACTTAGGTTTAACAATAAAGCAACATACTATCAATTGTTTGGTTTTTATAATACCTTAAATTCATTCCCTTATACTACATCATTGTACTTCCTCTTTCAACTATAGCTAAATTACATTTTCCAGGCTACATTTTTATTTATATAAACGATTATGAATTTTGTTTATTATTTTATAGCAACTCACATCAATTTTTGGTGACAATCGGGTCACACATTAGAGACAAAAATCGCTAAACGAATGTTTAACAATAGATTTTATAAAATAAACGATAATTTCATCAATTACACAACATCAACTCATTTGTATCTCATCATATTACACTTCTTTTGCAATTTCAAATATTTTTGAAAAAAAAAATAATCACCGAAAGGAAACTATTTGTCGCAATCGTAGTACACAACTACATACCTAACTTGCAACTAATTAAATCTAATTCGCATATTACAATCTAGATGGTATTTGAATTTTCATTTCTAAGTTTTTATTTATATACATAGATTTGGATTTGGTTGATATTTGTTTTATACCAAGTCATTCACTATTTATTACCTATATTATTTCGTTTATCAATGTCATTTTCATTATTGATTGTGTTTTTGTTTACATTTTATTCAAATTTATATTATGTTTGTGTTTACACTTTATTCAAATTTATATTATGTTTTGTAAATCATATTCATATTAAGAGAAAAAAATAAGCGTTAAATATAAGAATTGCCGATCATCTTTTCATTTTTTTCTTAGTATTGGAATATACTTTTGTTTATTCTTATTATAGCATTGTATTTTCATTATTACATCATTATATATTGAAAAGTCCATCAATCTTGACCATGATTTTTTTTTTAGTTTTATTTTAACAATAATATCATATTTTATATCGGTTGTGATTGAGTTATTGATAAAACTTCCCTAAAATTATACCGAAAGTAGGGATGAGCGTAGGCGGGTACCCGCCTCATTTGGCGAGAACCGGAACCGGCGGTTCCTAGAAAGTTAGAACCGGAACCGGAACCGCTCTAGGCGGTTCTTAAATATTTGGAACCAGTCCCGGAACCGGCGGTTCCAGTTCCGGGAGCGGGTAACCCGGTCGCATTAATTTTGTTAACTTTTTTCGACAAAACCGCAATTTAGTTCAATCCAAATTAAATCAATTCGGACCAAAGACGGACAAAATCGGATCAATATATTCTAAACCGGTCTAAGTAACACACCTTTATATGAAATTATATATATATATATATATATATATATATATATATATATATATATATATATATATATATATAAACCGGTTCCGGCGGGTACCCAGCGAGTAGCGGTTCCGAAAAAACGAGAACCGGAACCGGAACCGCCTTAGGCGGTTCCATAACTTTAGGAACCGGAATCGGAACCGCCTCTGGTTCCAAAACCGGCAGTTCCGAGGCGGTTCCGGTTCCAAAAGCGGGTACCCGGTTCCGATGCTCATCCCTAACCGAAAGGGTTAAACAAAATGAAACAAAACAAAAATTTCAACCTTAATTTCCTATAGAAACCAAAACGTCTTATAATAATAGAACAATGAAGCTCTATATTTCTATTGAAATTTTACAAATTTGCATTTTAAAGAACAGATTTAGTTTCAAAAGCCACCTTTCAGAAAAGAAGAAAATTTTAATTTGAGGTTTTAAGAAGGGGGGGGGGGGGGATCTATAGCTCTTTAGGATCATCAAACATGAAAACATATTAATTTTGTTATCTTAGGTTAGGAACCTATGTATTTTTGTTATTTTAAGTTATTAACCCATGTATCAGATTTTGTAAATAAATTAATGATTTTAAATCAGTGAATAATGACTATTAGTTTTATAGCCTATATAATATTTTACTTTGTAGCCCGTGTAAACCACGGGTTATAACCTAGTTTGTCAATAAATCCTTATCTTGAGATACAAATTTATCTTGAGATATAAATTAAATTGAACTTCAAGGATTAGGAGATTGTGGGGAGTCGCTGCACAAGCCACTTCTGATAAAGGTGGTAATCATAAAAGCTTTTCATTCCAAATAGATGTAAGTTATGCCACATTAATAACAATTGTAAAAAAAACACAAAACAAATATGTCATGTTGACTTCATGATAAACAACGACATTATTGGCCAATCGCCTTTTAAGTTTCCAAATATAGGTTAAAAGTACTAATCATAGTAAATAAAGTAACATAAGACTCGGCCTCACTATAAACATCATCAACCAACAACCCTTTATTCACTTTATCAACTTTTTTTCTCATTTATTTAGTTACAGGGCAAGTTATCTTGGATTATGGAACTTCCGAGTGATATTATTGATGAATCAAATGTCTCAGCAGTGGAGAAAGGCGATGTGGTCTTTAGTTCTAATTTGGCCCTTTCCTCGAATCCTTTGATTGATTTGACACAAAGGGTATGTTTAATAATCTTGAATACAAACAATATAATGCATCTACGTGTTTAGATACACCTTTTTGGCTCAGTTGTTGTGTTACATATACAGGTATTAGCTGAGTTTATTGGAATGTATATTATTATGTTTGCTGGTAGTGGGTCGATAGTGGTGAATAAGCTTTATGGTGGAACAATCACTTTTCCTGGAATATGTCTAACATGGGGCCTAATCGTCATGGCTATGATTTACTCCCTTGGTCATGTATCCGCCCACTTCAATCCTGTTGTCACCATTGCCTTCGCTCTCTTGGGTTTGTTTCCTTTTAAGGAGGTAATGAATGAATGCACTTTTCTTGTTTAGTTTTACACTTGCACACCTTTGAAAATTTAACTCAACCTCTACATTTGTCCACAAATGTTTTATGTTCTACATTATGTAGGTGTTCTTTTATATAGGATCACAAATTTTGGGAGCAACTCTGGCTAGCGGGACAGTGGTGTTGATTATAGACATAAACCCGAAAGCTTTTTTTGGAACTAGACCATCTGGCTCAATCATGCAATCGTTTGTTGTCGAGATCATTATTACTTTCATCATGATGTTCATTGTTTCGGGTGCCACTAATGACCATCGGGCGGTATGTATCATTTGTAACCTTTTTCTTAGTAATCGTATAGTTGTATTTGAAACGAGGACAGACTAATTGATTATTCTCTCCTCTTTTTTTTAACAATATTTTTCTCCTTTAAAATTAAAGTTATTTATGTCTAGTATTGAAATTAAAGGATTAATATTATAATGTGATTACATATGAAATGACTTATAGTCTAAATATAAGGTGTTTGTGGAAATATGACATAAACCAAAGGCTCAATTCATGATCGGGACAAAATGTGTAGTTTATAAATAAAGTATGTGGGTGTTTGATGTTTTATTAAAAAAAAACTTTGAGAATTAAACACGTTAGTAAACCTTGTCTGAAGTTCAAATCTCATTTATTTAAACTTTGAAATGGCATGTTTCATCCGTTAAAAAAAATCAAATTGAGTGAGAAAATAGTAAGTTTTATATATTTTAACGTGCCTTTTGTATTCATATTGTTTATTATACTTACTATTCTATAGAAAATAATCTACGGAAAAGTCCTTATGTTTAGGTCTTATAATCGATTTAATCCTTATTTTTTTAGTTAATTAAGTACCAAAAACTGGAAATTATATTCATTTTAACTCTTTACAGGGTCAACAGACCATCAAACTTTCAAAAACTGCATCTTTTACCCATATTTTAAATTTTATTACAAATTTGATCAAAGTTTTACACTTTTGGCCCATATCTTAATTTTTATTATAAATTTGGTCCACAATTTACACTTTTGGCCTAGATTTCAAAATTTTGTTACAAATTTATCATAAATTTAGTTTTTTTACATCTTTTTTTTCAAAAGTTTGTTTCGAATATGTTTTTTTGCTTTATAAAATCATATTTATAAAAAAAACATATTTTCACATTGAAAACCTTCTTTTCTCTCTCTCTCTCTCTCTCTCTCTATATATATATATATATATATATATATATATATATATATATATATATATATATATATATATATATATATATTTAAAAATCTTGTTGTATGCAAAATACATATTTATAAAATTAGGCATTTATTAAGTGCATAAATATATACAAACCCATTTTTTTATAAAAAAATGTATACAAACACGTATTTTATAAATTAATGCATAGAAACACTTATTTCATAGTAAACATATTTGTATGTATTTATAATTTATATGCACACAAATAGGTTTTTATATATAGTTTTTTATAAAAACATATTTTTATATATTTTTATTATAAACACCTATTTAATAATAATTGCATTTGTATACAAACATGTTTATTATAAAATAGGTGTTTGTATACAAATACATGTTTTACAAAAATATATATTAACACGTTTTTATAAATTAGAAAAAAAAAATACTAACATGCCTTTATAAAAAAATGTATCGAAACACGTTTTGTTAAAAGAAATATATAAAACACCTATTTGTGTGCATATCGATACATACATATATAAAAATACGTTTACTATGGAATATGTGTTTATATATATATATATATATATATATATATATATATATATATATATATATATATATATATAAACATGTTTGTATATATTTTTATAAAAATACGTGTTCGTATAAATTTTCTTTATAAAAATGTGTTTGTATACAAATGCATTTATTATAAAATAGGTGTTTATATATATAATAAAATATGTGTTTGCATTCATTTTTTTTTTTATAAAAACGGATTTCTATTTATTTATGTACTTAATGAATACATATTTTTATAATTAGGTATTTCGCATACAAAAGTGTTAAAAAAGTTTTTATATAGAAAATGAAGGTTTTTTATGTGAAAATATATTTTTTTTGTATAAATATGATTTTATAAAACAAAAAAAAACATATTTGAGACAAAATTTTGAAAAAAAGAAGATGTAAAAACCCAAATTTAGGATGAATTTGTAATAAAATTTTAAAATCTAGGCAAAAAGTGTAATTCTGGACCAAATTTGTAAAAAAAAAATTAAAATCTAGGCCAAAAGTGTAAATTTTAGACCAAATTTGTGATAAAATTTAAAATTTAGGCCAAAAATATAATTTTTGAAAGTTGGATGACCTGGTTACTAGGTAATATGGTTAAAATGAATACAATTGATGGTTTTTAGGATTTAATTGAGTAAAAGAGATAATGACTAAATCGATTATGAGGCCTAAACATAACGGTTTTTAAGTCGATTTCCCAATAAAGTATGTGCATATCAACTTTAAGATTTAAAATGGTTGTTTTGACATACAATACTTTTAATGGAAAATAACGACAACACAATTTTTTAAATTAAATGTGCAGAATAAAAAGTATGGAGGGATCGTAGTTGGTATGACTATAACACTAAATGTCTTAGTAGCAGGGTAACTTTCTAACTCTAATGAATTTATTTTATCAGTACAATCGATTTTTATTTATATGAAATTCATTTAAGAGAATCTATTTTTTACTTGTATACAGACCGATATCCGGAGGATCGATGAATCCAGCAAGAAGCCTTGGACCAGCCATCGTTCTCCATAGTTACAAAGGAATTTGGGTGTACATATTTGGTCCACTCATCGGGGCAATTGCAGGTGGATTTGTTTATAACTTGATCAAACCAACAAACAAATCTTTTAGCAAATTGTTTAAGTTAACTTAATATAGTATATTGAGATCTTAAATCACTTAATAGAACTCATTAATGATAATTTTTTTTATTTTCTTAAAGATTTTAATATAGTTTTACACATTACTGAATTTGATTTTTTTTATATAATTTTTTTTCAAAAAATCAATTCTCATTGGTATGGACTCTCTTATTTATTCTTTCTAACATTCACAATCTAAAAAATAACAATAAAAAGGTTTTCTAAATAAAAGCCTAAAGATATTAAGAACATATGTGTGTTCCGTTAATGATTCTAGCTAACATAAAAATGCTAGATACATTGACAGGTGTTACTATAATTGTGATTCACAGATATAACAAAAAATAGGTTCCCCACAAGGTATTGCGAGGTGGGGGGGGGGGGGGGGGGGGGGCTTATATTTGAAAATGATACTAAACAACCCATTTTTGAACTCGATACCTCCCATATGGAGTGCCCAAGCCTTATCCAGTGAGCCACCAAGGTGATAATTATAGTCCACAAATATAATGTATGTTTAATATATATGCATGCTATATTTTTTTGTCACAATCCATAATATCACCAAAAGTAATCTATAAACAAATATCAATGTGTGATCTGTGCAAGACTAAAAACCCTTCTATTACATGGAACTATGCCTATATAGAAAGTGTTGGTTTGAAAGACTATAAGTGAGAAAATATAACATTTTACATAATAAGCAAAATCAAAGACATGCAAAGCAAGTGAGTATCCTACACAATCATATCAAGTATGCGATCCATCACCTCCACATCAATTGTTGTGCCAATGTCGAAGCTTAAATCAATAGTTAGGAAGAAATTTGAAAAAGTGAACAAAAATGGTCAAAATGATTTCTTGTTTCTTTATGGTGTATACATGAAAGAGAGAATAAAGAAATTGAAAAAAATGAACTTAAAAATTTATTGTATTATCTCTTATTTCTAAATGATGTCAAAATTAGAACTTTTTCATATTGATAGATTGGTATATGGAGTTAAGTATAAAGTCACACTTACCCTTATAAGTATTTATGTTTATCATTTTTTACTCACAAATCTCTACCTTGACATACATATAATGTTCGGCCCTTATTTCCAACACATACACACATACACACACACATATATATATATATATATATATATATATATATATATATATATAAGTGTAAACCTCCCAACTACACTTGAAATCATACCTAGATCACAAACCATTATCCACTCAAACCTTCTAAGTCGATCCTAAGACTTTCACATCAAACCAATCACCATGAAGTTTACATGAATTTTCCATGATCTCTATTAAACCTTTCTTCATCCATATCACACTTACATAACCTTTTACAAACCTTATGTATTCGTGCTTTAGCGAATTCTCCAAACCATACATGAACCCACAATGTGAACTAAGTTATTATTCACCCGATAAACCAAATACACCACTGGGTAAGCCCTGGAGTTTACTTTAACAAGACCACTATAAAGAAACTTCACTTATCCTACTATGTATGAACATTTTTATTTGTAATTGACCCATACCATTTGGCTAAAAACTTAAGCCAAAAATCCCACCCACGATCTGTTTAATTTCCAAACATTATCTTAACCTATAGAATCACTATTTTCAACACAAACGCGTCCTAACAAGTAACATCCTCTATTTGAACCTTGTAGTCTCTCATGACCTCCAGCTTATACCTAGCTAACCAATGATTTAACTCGTCTTTTTTTACCTATCGTGAGTAATCAAAGGACAACCCTCTCGACTCCATCTTGAGGAACATCTTCATACAATTCCACTAGTATAAACCTAAGACTATGTTGAAGAATCTCATGACAATGTTCTTTGTTCATCCATGTATCAAACTGAGTAGCATATTTACCAACATTTGATACAACTTTAAAGTTGTTGTACTTGAAGAACCATCTTGGCGGACCACAAAAGTTTCATCGAACCTATTATCCTAACTCAACACGACATGCATCTCAAATGGGGACCAAAATCAATATCGATTGACACTGACACCATATACGTATATGGACCTTCCTTCCACTTTTATATACAACATCTCACCCACAAATACATGCTTGTTCCTAACAAGTGTAAACCATATTATTTGTTTATTTAAAAACACATGTGGCTTGAAATGAATCTTGACCTGCTATAAACAATCATTCCCTATAAATATGTTGATTACCACTTAAAGAACCACCTTCTATGTTGTCAATAACCAAGACTATTACAACTCTCTTCCACCAAACAACACAATTTCTTTTCTCTTTTGACATGGTGTCTTTGTTCTTCGATGCATATTTTTTGATCAATCAAACATTATGAAAACCTTAACTGAAACGACACCTAACCGCCTCTAGTTCATCCCTTTGACTAATTTAAGAAAATTGTTGCCCGAGAACAACCATAAAATCATTTTCTTGATCGAGAAATCCACATGAAAATCAAAAGGGTCGTCATCCAATTGAAACATTTTCATTATCTAATCAACAGTCTTCTTCCCAAAATCTCTAATACATTATTTGTTGTACTAAGAATTGTTAAGGTTGAAAATTCGATCCAAAGTGATTTTAGTAATTTCTACTATCAATTTAAAAGTTATAACATTTGAGGAAAATAAGATACACCAACACGATTTAAACTTTAAACTTTATTAATACGTAAATAATAATACCGAAGCTCTTAAAATATTAAACACCAAAGATACCATATATATATATATATATATATATATATATATATATATATATATATATATATATATATATATATATATATTGTAACGATCCAAAAATCATGACATAAAAATTTTTGTTTTTAGATTAATAAATCGTTAATACATTTCTTTCCCATGAAACCAAAGTAACCAAGAGTTAGCAAAAACATCATCAAATCAGAGTAATTTACAGAATGCGGAAACATGTGGTGTGTGCCCTGAAATCGTCCCGAGCTCTTTCCTTAGAAAACTGAAGTACCTGAAACATAAACTAAAAACCGTAAGCACAAAGCTTAGTGAGTTCCCCAAAATACCATACAACATACAACCATAGATTATCATGCAACATACATAACATATATATATATATATATATATATATATATATATATATATATATATATATATATAGTTGCCATGTGTAACATCCTAAAATTTAGAGCAAAAAAATCTCGTTCTCAATATAACTAAAACACATTTGTAACTTGGTTCTCACATAGAAAAACATTTCAAATAAAACATATATATATAGGTGTCTGCGCTGCGATCGTCTTGAGCTCCTTTATTTAAAAATTGGAAGTACCTGAAACCAAAACTGAAAACCGTAAGCATGAAGCTTAGTGAATTCCCCAAATACCACATATCATACATATCAACATAATGCCTAGCAAATCTGGGTGTTGGCCTACCCCTTCGGTCTCTTTCAACCAGATACTACCATACATAACCGTGAGCCATACATAATATTCATGTATCATAATCAAATAAAGATGATATGTGCCGAACATAGTCTTACTATTATGCCACAGGCCGCCACGTGGTCTTTCTGGCCAAGCCAGGGACCACCCCCTCGGTCTTATAAATAAGTGCCAAGAGCCACCTCCTGGTCTTCCATGCAAGCATCACAAAGACAACTAGAATACATATTACTCTGCTTAGCGAATTAGCATACAATGTGCCACGAGCCACCTCTTGGTCATTCATACATAATGTCTAGGGCTAACCCCCTGGTCTACCTACCATACATAATAGCATATAGTGTGTCAAAATCCGCCTCCTGGTTTTTCATACATAATGCCTAAGGCTAACCACTAGGTCTTCCTACAATACATAAACCAAATGGGCCAACATTGATGTAAGTCCCCAAATATGCTTGTGTATCAATCATATCCGTTTGATGGTGTAGAATCCCAATCAAATGGATGATGCCATATCAAATGAAGAAGAAGGAGAAGAAGAATAACTTGAATCTATGATGTATTGAATGAATATGAATGAAGATCCTTACAATAGATTCACACACACACACACACACACTATTCTTCTCTTTAGTTTCTCTCTCTAGAATATGCTCAAGATGAAGTTATTTATTGAAAATTCATATGTTCATCTTGATGCCGTGAAGAAATTGAAGATTAATGTTGAAGCCAAGCTCCTAATGAAGATTGACCATAAAAGCCAGCTACTTTTTAGGGGGAGTTTGTTGGGTCAATTAGAAAAGAAAGCTATAAACCAAGGGGAGATTGTTGGGTCAAAATTATGGTTTATACTTTGCTTTTCTAGGAAAATGTATTTTTATGTCTAGGACCGTAAACAACTTGGTGTTTACGGCTGTATATGTGTTTACAGTTGTGTTTACGGCCGTGAACCTGTTTATGACCCATGTCTCATATATATATATATATATATATATATATATATATATATATATGTTAGGTGGGTGAGGAATGCACGAAATCAGGAGCTTAAGTGTGTGTAATCCAAGGTGTTTTAGAGAGAGAATAAGAGAGTATTTGAGTGTGGGAATCTGGAGCTTATATGAACATATGAATCAATCAATTTTTTCAGATCTGGAGCTTATTTAATCTTATTTTTGAAGGATTTCTGCGTTTTTGGATAGATCTTGGCAAAATAAAGAGGGTTTGTTCTTTGTGTTTTTCATAAAAACGAGTTTTTTATCGAGTTTTGGAGCAAAAAGAGGCAAAAAACGCTGTTTTTGGTCGTAACCAGCGAGGGGGGTGGCAGCGTGTACGGCCAGCAGCTAGGGTTTCCGAGGTGTTTACGGCCGGAGTTTACGGTCCGAGGTCTCGGAGTTTACGGTCCAAGGTTCACGGTCAGTCTTCGCACGTGTACGACTCGGTTCACGGTTCGGTCTTGTGTACGGTCCAGCATCCTCACTTCGTGTTCTCGGCCAACAGACGTTCTCACAAGTGAAGTCCTCGCATCGTACATTTAAAAAAAAAAGGGAGGCAGACGGATTTTTGTAGGTGCCAAGGATCGAACTCGAGTCTCCTACCTACTCGTCCCATGCATCTTACTAGTTGGACTAACAGGTTCTTTGTTCCATTCCTTCGAAATTTATTTCAAAAGCACTCGCAGTCGCTTCTAGTTTCGCAAATTTCACACTTTTAACCCCATAATTCAAACTTCTTTCAATTTTAAATTCTATTTTCTTCCAAAATTTTAGCTTTTAATTTTTAAATTTCAAAATTGATTTTTACTTCAAATTTTGACTTTGACTTTAAACTTTTACTTTCTCGTTTAACTTTCAAATTTTCAAATTTAGCAGTTCGGTTTGACTTTTAAGTCTGATTTTTCAAGTTTAACTTTTAAGTTTGACTTTTAAGGTTGACTTTCTTGTTTTAAAGTCAAAGGGCGTTTTTGGTAAACAACGAGTTCTTCAATTAATGTCAATGAAATTTCCTTGGAGAATTTACGTTAACATTATGAATTACTACGTAGCGAAAACGAGGACCTAAAATACGAAGGATACCAACTTAGGAAAGGCCAGAAACCATTGAAAGAACAACTAGAGGCCAAAACTAAGGACTTCAGGAAATTATAGGCAGAGTATAGTGACAAGTGTGTCTATTATAGATATCTTCATAAAGAACTTACTACTGTCATCGAGGAACTTGAAAAATGGAAAATACGCTTTGAAAATGCCAATTTCAACTTTAAAAAATTCGATGTGTCAAGTGACAAAGCGGCAACAATGATTGAAAAACTAACGAAATAGAAGGACCAAAAGCAAGTAGGAATAGGTTATGAGGGTGTCCCTCCCCCATTCAATCACAACTACACTGCCAAACCTTTGACTCAGGAAGAGATTAACCGAGAACCATTTATGGTATACGGTAAACCAGCTGCTAAACAGGCAACTAAGGGTGTTGAGATGAAAGATTCTAATGATTCTACTTCCTGTGCAGGTAAAGTAGTAAAGGACGAGAACAAGGAGAAAAATATTGTACAATCCAATGACTCCTTGATCTCTGACTCTGTTGCTTCTAATTATGATACTCCTAACAAGCCTGTTGTTAGGAAATACATGCCACCAACACAAGTTAAACATAGTGCCTGCTGCAACTGTGTGTGTGGGAAAAACAAGAGACAAGGCAAGGACACGCCACCAGGGGCAGGAAGAAACAATTTCCCAGTGAAGAAAAAGACATGTTTTCACTGTGGAACACCTGGACACATTGCCCGAAACTGTCCAAATCGCGCATACGTTCCATACTATGCACAAGGCTGGCATAATGCACTAAGAGGGACATACTCCAAAAGAAACCCTTCCAGGTCACAATCGTGTAATGGTAACTGGAACGCGCAGAAGGCTAAGAATCAAACCCACAAGGCCAAGAATGCAACTCCCAAGGTTAAGAAGGGAATGCTGGTCAAGAAACAAAAATCAAAGTCATCTCAACGGCCGACTTCAAGTTCAAAATCAAGTGCCGAGGCATCCATCGGATCAAACAAGAAATGGGTTAAACCCGAATATAGATGGGTACCAAAGGTGAAGACTCCCAAATCTTCCAATGATTCTAATATTTCTACATCTTCTGTTTGTGATAAGCAGGATATGTCATAGGAGAAAGTGATGGGTTTTATGCATAACAAACATTCCTATGTGCTCATACAAACCCTAATGCTTGGATCTAGGTTTCTCTATTGAACATGCTTTGAATCCAAGACTTGCAAACCCTAATCTAGCATAAAAATATCAAAACAAACATATAGAATCTGATCTAGATGTTTACCTCTTCAAATATTGGCTTAGATCTTCTTCTCTTCTTCTCTTGAGCTTAGAGTCACAATTGTAACCCCTCTAATGGCTTACAAACACCACAAGCAATAAGGAAACTATATGAGAGAGGTAGGAGGATGCTAAATTCGGCCCTAGGGTTTCCTTGGAAGCAAGTGGTCGAATTTGGGAGCTAGGGGTCCCTATTTATACTGCTGGATGCTAGGGTTTCAGTCTAAACCCTAATGGACAGCTTATTGACCAAGCAGCCCATGGAACCTTCTGGATTAAGGCCTATGGACGAAGTTTTTATGGATCCCCATCATAATTTCGTTCTCCCTTTGATCCATTAGGTTTCCCAGCCCATATATTCAACTATCAAACATTTGGCAGTTTATACCCATTTATTCAATTAGTCTCTTTTAGTCACCAAATTAATTCACAATTTATTTATGACTAATACTAATTAAACAATATGATTTATCCTTTAATATATTATTCTTATAATATATTAACAAATCATAATATCCTCTCTCTCTCTCTCTCTCTCTCTCTCTCTCCGTAAATTACCTTGTCAAGTTGCACTGGTGAAGGCAACCCAAAAAGACCATGCACAACCGAGTCAAGTACATACCAAATATAGTTACGGGCTTAGACACTATTCCAACTGTCTCCCACTTGGATAAGTCTAGTAACTATATCTCACATACGAATTCAGAATCCGATTAGAAATTGTAGCTTTTATACTTCGCTGTCAACTCTAATCAACTTGTCCTTCAGATAAGGGATCTTATAATCCTCCGTTCTAGATATCATGTTGACAATGCTTATTGTCCAACATTTGTTTCTTGATCTCTAATTTGCTTGACATAGAATTTAGTTGAACACATCAACTTCATTCTGACCGGGCCCGGCACATAAGTCAAACCAAATCATCAAGTGGCCAAGATATCACTCTTATTCTTATAGAATAAAAGGAACATATCAACTTTGACTCATATGCATCTATTATTCACTAATTGAATCGTGCACAACAATGTGTTTTATAACATCAAGTTACTGATGCGTTTACATATCATCAATGCATAAACCAGCAAACAACAATCATATCTCTAAGTTTTAAGACTATATGATATTATCGCTTTGCGATCACTTAAGGCAAAACACCATGAAGTGATACCAGCAAACTCGGGTTTATTACAATGCTCAAATCATATTCATAAGCACTCGTGAACTTTGCAGCAAACCTTTGCTATGCCCAAAACCTTTTAGACAATCTACAAAAAATTCATGACAGTCTTCATTCATATCTACTTCCAAAAGATGATTGACTGTGGACTGTTCGAATAATCCTATCATTCAGGAAGTCAAAGCATGCAAAATTGAAACAATAGATAAATAACCAACACAAGATAGTAGCTTTACTCATAAATAACACAATTTTATTTATTCATCGAATGTCAAGTACAAACTATCTATTACACGTTTCCTATCTAATCCAAACTTATATCATCCTTCAGCCCATTGCTCCTAGCGTGCTGCAAGTGTTTGACCCTACTTAGTCCCTTCGTAAGGGGGTCTGCTGGGTTTTCTTCTGATGATACCCTCTTCACAACGAGGAGTCCCTCTTCTACCCGATGTCTGATAAAATGATATTTTCTGTCGATATGTCGAGATCTACCATGATCTCTCGGTTCCTTGGTTAAGGCAACCGCTCCTTCATTATCACAGAAAATTTCCATCGGCTCCTTTATGGATGGAACAACTCCAAGGTCTCCAATTAAGTTCTTCAACCATATAGCCTCCTTTGACGCTTCGCTCGCCGCAATGTACTATGATTCACACGTTGAATCAGCTATGGTTTCCTGCTTGGAACTTTTCCAAGTCACTGCTCCTCCATTCATGGTGAAGACCCAGCCCGACTGTGATCGGAAATTATCCCGATCCGTCTGAAAACTAGCGTCACTGTACCCTCGTACCCTTAAGTCATCACTCCCACCGAGGACTAGAAACCATTCCTTGGTCCTTTGCAGGTACTTAAGAATATTCTTAACTGCAATCCAATGGGGTCTACCAGGGTTTCCCTGATATCTGCTGACCATGCTCAAAGCGAAGGCCACATCAGGGTGAGTACAAGTCATAGCATACATGATAGAGCCTACTGCGGAAGCGTAAGGTACTCGACTCATATCAGCTATCTCTGCTTCTGTACTCGGGCTCTGAGTCTTACTCAGCTTGGTATTTCTTTGGATTGGCAACTCCCCTTTCTTGGAATTTTCCATACTAAAACGCTTCAGTACCTTATCCAAGTATGTATCCTGACTGAGTCATATCAGTCTCTTTTCTCTGTTTCTTACTATCCTTATTCCCAGAATATAAGCAGCCTCTCCGAGGTCCTTCATAGCAAAACATTTCCCAAGCCAGGACTTGACCTCCTGCAAGGTTGGAACATCGTTTCCTATGAGCAGTATGTCGTCGACATATAATACGAGGAAGCTCACTATACTCCCACTGGCTTTGACATACACACAAGATTCATCTTCGCTTCTCAAAAAGCCAAACTCTTTAACCTTCTCGTCAAAACAAAGATTCCATCTGCGAGACGCTTGTTTCAATCCATAAATGGATTTCTCAAGCTTGCATACTCTATTTGGTCGCTTCGCATCGACAAAACCCTCTGGCTGATTCATGTAAACATCCTCAGCCAACTTTCCATTAAGGAAAGCGGTTTTCACGTCCATCTGCCATATTTAATAATCATGAAACGCAGCTATTGCAAGCCTTACCCTAATAGACTTTATCTTTGCAACTGGAGAGAAGGTCTCATCATAGTCAACTTCGGGAGTTTGAGTAAAGCCCTTCGCAACCAATCGCGCTTTATAAGTATGCACTTTCCCATCCATGTCCATCTTCTTCTTCAAGATCCACTTGCACCCGACTATCTTACGACCCGATACATTATCAACCAAATTCCAAACTTGGTTGTCATACATGGACTGAATCTCGCTGTCCATCGTCTCTTTCCATTTCGCAGACTTCGGGCCTGCCATGGCTTCCTTGTAGCTGCTAGGTTCGTCCAAATTTACTAGTGTACTATCACTAATAAACGTATCCCCTTCAGTAGTAATATGAAAACCATAAAACTGGGGTGGAACACTAGCCCTGGTGGAACGTCGAAGAGGTAAGGACTCGTCAACAGGTTCAACTGGAGTTTCCTCCTCAAGTTGATTGCTAGTGTCAGAGGTTCCCTCATCGCTTTGATCTTGAATCTCTTCAAGCTCAATTTGCCTCCCACTGTCTTCTTGGCTTATCAATTCCCTTTCTCGGAAAACTCCTCTTCTAGCAACGAAGACAACATTGCCACTCAGTCTGTAGAAAAGATAGCCAAAAGACTTCTACGGATAGCCAATGAAATAACACTTCTCACTACGAGGTTCAAGCTTTTCGTGAGTCTCTCGTCTTACGAAAACCTCATAACCCCAAACCTTAATGTGTGCCAAGGAGGGAGCCTTCCCTGTCCACATCTCGTGAGGAGTCTTGGAAACCTTCTTGGTGGGAACTAAGTTAAGTATATGGGCGACAGTCTCTAAGGCATACCCCCAGAAAGCTATTGGTAACGAAGTCCGACTCATCATAGAACGAACCATGTCCAACAAGGTCCGATTACGTCTCTCAGCCACACCATTCAATTGTGGCGTCCTCAGAGGCGTTAATTGCGAGACAATTCTGCATTCCTTTAGATAGTCGTGAAACTCAAGACTTAGGTATTCTCCTCCTCGGTCTGACCGAAGCATCTTGATTTTCCTGCCCAGTTGATTCTCCACTTCATTCTTAAACTCTTTGAACTTTTCAAAGGTTTCTGACTTTTGATGGATTAAGTAGATATATCCGTATCTGCTATAATCATCTGTAAAAGTCACGTAGAAGCGACAAGCATCCCTTGTGGTGGATCTAAAGGGCCCACACACATCGGTGTGTATGAGATCCAATAGATCCTCACCCCTTTCACAAGTGCCAGTAAAGGGTGACTTGGTCATCTTCCCAAGTAAACAAGATTCACACGTGTCATCGTCCATAAGGTCGAATGACTCCAACACTCCATCCTTTTGGAGTTGGGCTATGCGTTTCTTGTTGACATGGCAAGGCGACAATGCCACAAGCATGCTTTGTCTAGACTAGTAGACAAATCGATATTCAAAACATTATTTCCTAAATTATCAACAACCATCACAGATTCATAAATCCCATTACAAGGTAATGCATTGAAATAAAAGACACCATTCAAATAAACATTAATAGAACCATTACTATTATCAAAAGAATATCTGAAACCTTGTCTAAACAACCCATGAAATGAAATAATGTTTCTTGCCATATCCGTCGAATAACAGCAATTGCTTAAATCTATCCCTAACCCATTACTCAACACCAAAGAATAAACACCAACTTTGGTCACAGGCGACGATCTTCTGTTTCCCATAATCAGGTTCATATTTCCATGTTCCACCTCCCTACTTTCTTTTTAGGCCCTACATATCAGAACAAATGTGGTAACCACACCCTGTATCAAGAACCCATGAAGTAGCAAATGATGAGTTATTAGATTTAATAGAATACATACCTGCAAATGTGGGCTTAATCTTCCCATCTCTTATATCTTGCAGATACTGAGGGTAGCTTCGCTTCCAGTGGCCCTTTTGGTGGCAATAGAAGCACTCTACTTCTTTGGGATCGGAAGAGGGTTTAGCAGGGCTAGCTTTGGTCCCACTTGAGGACGAACCATCTCGGGGCTTCCCCTTATGGTGGCTCTTACATGGAGCCTTCCTCTTTTTATCCTTTCCTTGACCTATTGCCATCACAGGAGCGGCCACAGCAGGGGAAGGTGCAACGGATTTGTCCTTGAGGTTGCTCTCAACAGTCCTCAAGAGTCCTTGGAGCTTGCTCAAGGAGACCTCCTCCTTGTTCATGTGGTAGGTCATCCTAAATTGGTTGTAGCAGGAGGGCAAGGAGTGGAGGATTATGTCGATAGCCAAATCCTCATCAAACTTAACATTAAGTTTGAGAAGACGATCGACATACCTCTTGTAACATCCCAAAAACACAGTCTGAAAATTTCGTTTAATTTAATAATAAAAACCATAGTCGATAAACCTCATATAAACATCATAAGCAATGTGTCTCAAAATATCATGACAACTGTCAAGTATATCAGAGTATAAACATCCCAGGCTGAACAAATGGTGTGTGCACTGCAATCTTCCCGAGCTCCTCTTATGAAAACTGAGTACCTGAAACCAAAACTGAAACTGTAAGCACGAAGCTTAGTGAGCTCCCCCAAGATACCACATACCATATAATAACATATAACCAACCATTGGGCCTTGCCCACTGCATCAGACCGAAGTCCAGAAACTGCATCGGACCGCAGTCCGGAAACTGACCAGGGCCTTGCCCTCTGCATCGAACCGAAGTCCAGAACTAACTGCATCGGACCGAAGTCCGGAATTAACTGGGACCTTGTCCCCTGCATCGGACCGAAGTCCGGAACTAACTGCATCGGACCGAAGTCCGGAACTCACTGAATCATAACATAGCATAACATGTCAACTAGCATGAACACATATATTGCATACTGCATCGGAACAGAGTCCGAAACACATAACACCAAACATGCTTGAATCACAAAGACATCAAACACCCTAGCTACTGCATCGGACCGAGGTCCGAAACTAACTGAACATAGCATAACATAATCATAGCATATAACATGAACACATATACTGCATACTGCATCGGACCATAGTCCGGAACACATAACTCATACCATGCCTATATCACAAAGACACCAAGCATACTGAAGTACTGCATCAGACTGAAGTCCGGAACTACTGCTAACTAAACGGGCCGGCATTGTGGTCATAGACCCGTTCCTACTGGAAGGAAACTCACCTCACACCGCTGAAGTCCCGTAGACACAACCCCACACTGCTGAAGTCCCGCAGACTCAACCTTAGCTGCTGGATGACAGATTCCCGAACTGTTAACACCAAAATAACACCCAATTAATAATTGTGTTCTAACACATAACTATAAATACATACTTTGGGTAATTACTACATTACCCCTAGCTTGGCTTACCCAATCCCAAGGCCCAATCCATAGGCCCAGAGTCAACTAGGGATCAAAGCCCAACATATGACCCAATTTTCCAAATTGGGCCCAAGCCTCTACATGGACTTCCCTTAAGGCCTAATTAATCAGTCCAGTCCAATATGTATCATTCTAGGGCCCAATATCGTACAACCATCTAGGCCCCAACTATGGCCCATTTATGGCCTAATTTTCCAAATTGAGCTCAATCCTTCATATGGGCCTTACCCTAAAGCCCAACTAATTACTCTAGTCCAATTGATTATTCTTGGATGGCCCAACACAAAGCCCAAGTGAAATTAGGGTTTCACATGAAATGACAATTAGGGTTAAGTGTTTCTCACTTAACCCATTAAGGGCTTAACCCACTAAGGACTTAATTCATTAAGTCCATTATTGCTTAGATTAATTTATGCCAATGATTATTATTTAATATTTCACTTATTAAATAATTCTCGAGTGTGTCCTGATAATTTCTCAAATATTAGTATTTTCTCAATTAGCCCATTAAGGACTTAGTCCATTAATTCCTTTATTCTACTAGATAAATGGCATGGAATAATTTGGGCTTAATCCACAATCCACTCGCAATGGACCACAGTGGGCCCAATAAGTCTAAGGCCCAATACTCATAATTAGGGGTTTCCACCCAAACATTGCCCAATAGGCCCAAAACCAATCTCTAAGCCCATTAGGGTTTGCTAGCAGGGCACCACCCACTACCACCTCGAGTAGTGGTGGTCAATGGCGGTTCGAGGCGGCGGCCACCACCTTACGGTGGTGGTTATGATTCTTTTCATTATTCAATTTGCTAATTACAATTACAGGGCTTTAATCCAAAACACGCACACTCACTAACACACACACACTAACTAATACACACACACCCAACCACACCACTAAATTGCAATAAACACACACACATACGATTTCTGCTTGCAAAACGAACTCAGCCACCTCCCTTTGGTGGCACACGGCGACGACAACAATTGATTCATGCTGACAGCCACCACCTCACGGTGGTGGCAGTGGTTCCTTTCCCAATCTCGAAGCAACACGCTCCAGTAGGCCGAACCCATGAATCAGTGAAACACTTCATCGACGGAATCGACATCAACGACGCTAAAGGCCGGAGATGGCGGCGGAGATCGCTGAATGAAAGCCACTAGCGACGGCGGAGTGGCGACAGTTGACGGCAGTACCCCACCACGACCATGGCGGCGTCACATCCTAACGATACCGGCGACATGGCTGACTGAGTAATAGAAGAAGAAGAAAGAAACACGGAGAGGCGGCTCAGCGGCTGTTGGAACGATCCCAGCAGCGGCGGTGGTCGGAACAGAACCAGCGACAACTACTCTCCGTACTCGGCCTTCGACGGTCCTACTTCGGCTGTTCGTGACCTCACTGGCAGCGGGTTATGGCGATGCTCAGCATACCAGGTGGCTCATGATCGGAGAAACAAGGGAAGGTCGGTGATGGCAGCTGGAGCAATGGAGGGGTGGCGGCCGACGCTTCTTAGAGTTAGGGTTTACCATTGATTCATCGCAACATATAAATACCCGGACATAATACAACTTTCCCATAATTACATTCTTGGTCCCTCCCCATGGGGATCTTTTCAAATTTAATTCAATATTTACAACTTAAACCCTGAATTACCATTTACTCCCTGCCTTTATAAATACTTACAAAACTAATATGGAATTTACACTTTTAACCCTCAACATCTGAAATTCTTTGCAAATCAGTCTGGGACTTACATTTATTAATCTATTTAAATAAAGGGGTGTTACAACTCTCCCTACTTAAATTAGATTTCGTCCTCGAAATCACTCCTTACTATTTCTTATATGCCAAACCGCTTCTGGTAACATGATCACCGTCTTGGACACACCCTAGCCTTCCCAGGATGTCCGTGATCAATCTCGTAAAACCCCAAAAATCCGCAGGTGAACGAATTCCTCGCAACCTGATCACATCTACTCCGTCTGCATTTGGTGTCTCGAGATGGTCTGAATCCCCGACAGACCACTCATACTGAATCATTATCATTGAATCCAGTCCGTTCATCGTTCGACTGACCGCTCAACTCCTAATATCTTGCGGTTCCCCCCCATTTCTCTCTGCAGATCACTTGAACATGTCCAAGGTTCAGATACTTCTGATGTGAGTGACTTGTCACTTCCCAATAAACCAGCTATCCTGTCTGTACTTGCAACTTAGGGAACAATTACTAACATTGCCCAAAAGCTGTAAATGCCTGAAACACTGAACTGTCTGAACACTGAACTACCTAAACACTTAACTGCCCGAAACACTGAACTGTCTGAACACTAAACTGCCTGAAACTGTATGCTGCCACATGGCTGCTTCCTGACATCTACCGAGACCTACCTGGTCTCAATTTTCCACCAATCATCTAAAATATCAGGTTCCAGCCCAGCTGCGGAGTCAAAGGACTCCCTACTTAGCCGCCTCGCACGACTTCCGAACGAAATCCTTCTATGGATCTAGCTGCTACTAGTCATCTTGTCACTGTGGCCCTAACAACCTTCTACTCTAACTGATTGGTTCCATGCTTCGAATCCTGACGTCACCAAACCCAAAGCTAAAGGTGATTGCTACATGACCATTGGTAGCCTTATGTCATAAATGACCTTAAGCAGTCCACTGCTTCCTTGCTCTCTTCTCTGTAGTGGCGCTTCTACAATCTTATCACTGGCTTAACCAGGTCTAATCCGTCTGGGAAATTCCGAAATCCAATCCTTGGATTTCCATTTCCTCACTGCTACACCCGAACTGGTGGGAACTACTGTTCTTTCCGCGTCCTAACAACGCACTCACGCTATCTACCAACCTAGTGAAGACTGCGGCTACACCCACAGACTCACATCACTATAGTACTATCTGTTAATCTTGTGAATGCTACGGCTACACCCGCAGACTTACAACACTCTAATACTATTTGGCTGCTAGTGAATGCTACGGCTACACCCGCAGACTTACAACACTCTGATACTATCTGACTGCTAGTGAATGCTACGGCTACACCCGCAGACTTACAACACTCTGATACTACCTGACTGCTAGTGAATGCTACGGCTACACCCGCATACTTACAACACTCTGATACTATCTGACTGCTAGTGAATGCTACGACTATACCCGCAGACTTACAACACTCTGATACTGGATCGAACACGCGCTTGCCCCGCACTCAGCTGACTCATGTCCTGACCGGAATCCCAAACCTGATTCCCTAAGGCTTGCTAGTAACATCACGGGAACGCGGTCTCCTTATTGGCAAGCTTTTCCGAACTTCCATCTCACACTATCCTCAAACCATACAACCGCTTGGGCTATCTTCCTTCCCAATAAAGATGTGAAACTTATCCTAGTATCAAAACTGCTCCCGCTTCTGAATCCTTGGGCGATTCTCCCCCACTTTGATTCAGCTAATGCCCTACAGCACACAAAACTGGAAGAATTCCCAATCCTTCTCACCACCCATGACCAATCTGCTAGACACCACACTTACCATTGCTAGTGTTTAAACACTAGCTAATCCAAAAGATCACACAACTTCTAAAAAATCCAAATAAATCTCCGGTAATAACCCGCTAGACCCAGGAAGCTCCGAATCTCAATTGGAGACCTCAGAATTTCCCACTGCATCACGACCTCTATCTTGGCCGGATCAACTAAAATATCCTTCCGATTGACAAGGTGCCTAAGAAATTGCACCCCGTGCAACCAAAACTCACAATTGGAGAACCTTGCGAAAATTCTCTCCTTCCTCAAAGTCTCTAGCACCTCCCTCATGTGCTTCTCGGCATGCAATTGGCATATGACATCTCTTGAAAATATAATCCAGACACAAACCGTGGGTAACTCAGGGCTACACTTACTCCAACCCTCGAAACGAAAGGCTCCCTTGTGTAGTTTCCCGCACGTGCTGCACCGAATCTGACCCTGCTGGCTTCTCAGAAGTCGATCTGAAATCTACGGTCTCCTCCCAAGACCCCTCACTATAAGCAACTGATCTGGTTCCCTCTTACCAGTGTGCTCCAAGTCCATATCTCGTTCTCAAGCTCAGGAAGTCATATCATTCAGGGTCTTGCACCCCGAGATACTCATGATCTCTCTGCTATCATTCTACAATATGTTATGATAACTTACCTACTTCATTTCCTCATTTGCTGCGTACTGGGGTACCATCTAAGCTCTTCCCTGAGACTTGGCGGTGATCTCTGCCACAGTCTCAGTCGTCTGGTGGAGATCCAACAACTCCTGCGCCAGCTGCTGCGCCTCAATCGCCTGGGCACACTCTGCCCAGAATCTGGTCTAAAAGTCATCCCATGACCTAGCATTAACCGCATCATCACACAACTCACTACCGACCTCTTCCTATCAATCTCGTGCTTTATCCCTCAGGAGACAGGAAGTAAGCCAAATCTTGTCTCCTTTCGAGACAACGTCTGGTACTAAAAGTGTTGGTGACATCTGCCAACTATCTGCTGCTAACAATGGGGTCTCTAATCCCCATGACAATCTAAAGCCTCACAAACTCTGAATTCCCGAAACATCAACGTACGGGTCTTTATCATGACTGCTACCTCAGTGCATACAACACTCGACCTCTCATCACAAATCTCTATAATTCCCTCCTTGATCACACTGAGGATCACAAGAGTCTGGTCAATGATATTGTGCATAATTATCAAATGGAATGAACTCCCTCATCTGGTCATCAATCTGCTCGGCTGCAGAGTCCAAGCCTGATCCCTCGTTGACACCAGAACTACCATATGGTATACCACGAAGCGTCACTATACTCGGCAACATGTCATCACTAACATCACAATACTCATCCAAACTCGAGGGATCTCACACACTACAAGTTCCCTGGATTCATCTTAGCCTCCCTTGATTCGAGTACGGATCCTCTGCTTTTAGTAGTACGGGCCCATACTACCTTCCACGTCTATCCGTACTTTCCTCAAGAACTGCCTTGACTCCACCAAGTCACTTCTACTACTACTGATCTCTGCTACTCTCATCCTAGGCTTGCCTTAGGGAACTTCTGACTCCACCCAAACCAGTCCTCAGCTGCTGAAGGCCTCCTTGTAATGCTAATTAGCCACCACCTGAATACCATCATATGTAATGAGGCTCGGATAATCCTTCGAGTAAAAGTCTCGTCCCTACAACGGTTAGACTCAAACGAGAGTTGCGCAGTAGGGCCAAATCCAACACTTTAAGATTATTCAACCCTGATCACATGTGATGTGACGTATTCACCTAATGGCTAACTCCCATCACTCAGAGTCCCACAAAGCACAAAGCAAGCAACATTCGGATAAAGGAAACATACTCATTCAAAACTATTCTCATAACAAGAAACTGTACTAGCATACAATGTTAAGCTCATACTATCAGGCATAACCTACACATGCTATCATACTACTTTCTACTCAATACTAGCATGAAATTCTTATCAAGCTGAAACACATAAAGCAGGCACATAAGGCATCCTCCTAGATCCATAGTCCTATACTAGCATGTTGTTCTACTGAAACTGAAACTGAAATTGATGATTATAAACTTGTATGGGTAATTTGAGAGTACTTCCTTGAGCTCGGCTGATTGCATGCACCACATCCTTTTCTCTTTTCAAAATTCTTGTTGCTTTTTCTAAAACTCTTTCCTTTATACGTTTTCTAAAATCGTTTTCTTTTCTCAAAATTCGTTTGTAACCATGGTTTTTCTCTTGAAAACTTTATACCACTTCCTTAGTTTGAGTTCAGACACACTCGAAAATGTGTCCGAATCCCTCAAACCAAGGCTCTGATACCAACTTGTAACATCCCAAAAACGCAGTCTGAAAATTTCGTTTAATTTAATAATAAAAACCATAGTCGATAAACCTCATATAAACATCATAAGCAATGTGTCTCAAAATATCATGACAACTGTCAAGTATATCAGAGTATAAACATCCCAGTCTGAACAAATGGTGTGTGCACTGCAATCTTCCCAAGCTCCTCTTTTTAAAACTGAGTACCTGAAACCAAAACTGAAATTGTAAGCACGAAGCTTAGTGAGCTCCCCCAAGCTACCACATACCATACAATAACATATAACCAACCATTGGGCCTTGCCCACTGCATCGGACCGAAGTCCTGAAACTGCATCGGACCGCAGTCCGGAAACTGACCAGGGCCTTGCCCTCTGCATCGGACCGAAGTCCGAAACTAACTGCATCGGACCGAAGTCCGGAACTAACTGTGACCTTGTCCCCTGCATCGGACCGAAGTCCGGAACTAACTGCATCGGACCGAAGTCCGAAACTCACTGAATCATAACATAGCATAACATGTCAACTAGCATGAACACATATACTGCATACTGCATCAGAACAGAGTCCGAAACACATAGCACAAAACATGCTTGAATCACAAAGACATCAAGCACCCAAACTACTGCATCGGACCAAGGTCCGAAACTAACTGAACATAGCATAACATAATCATAGCATATAACATGAACACATATACTGCATACTGCATCAGACCATAGTCTGGAACACATAACTCATACCATGCCTGTATCACAAAGACACCAAGCATACTGAACTACTGCATCGGACTGAAGTTCGGAACTACTGCTAACTAAACGGGCCGACATTGTGGCCGTAGACCCGTTCCTACTGGAAAGAAACTCATCTCACACTACTGAAGTCCCGTAGACACAACCCCACACTGCTGAAGTCCCACAGACTCAACCTTAGCTGTTGGATGACAGATTCCCGAACTGTCAACACCAAAATAACACCCAATTAATAATTAGGTTCTAACACATAACTATAAATACATACTTTGGGTAATTACTACATTACCCCTAGCTTGGCTTACCCAAGCCCAAGGCCCAATCCATAGGCTCAGAGTCAACTAGGGATCAAAGCCCAACATATGACCCAATTTTCCAAATTGGGCCCAAGCCTCTACATGGACTTCCCTTAAGGCCTAATTGATCAGTCCAGTGCAACATGTATCATTCTAGGGCCCAATATCATACAACCATCTAGGCCCCAAGTATGGCCCATTTATGGCCTAATTTTCCAAATTGGGCTCAATCCTTCATATGGGCCTTACCCTAAAGCCCAACTAATTACTCTAGTCCAATTGATTATTCTTGGATGGCCCAACACAAAGCCCAAGTGAAATTAGGGTTTCACATGAAATGACAATTAGGGTTAAGTGTTTCTCACTTAACCCATTAAGGGCTTAACCCACTAAGGACTTAATTCATTAAGTCCATTATTGCTTAGATTAATTTATGCCAATGATTATTATTTAATATTTCACTTATTAAATAATTCTCGAGTGTGTCCTGATAATTTCTCAAATATTAGTATTTTCTCAATTAGCCCATTAAGGACTTAGTCCATTAATTCCTTTATTCTACTAGATAAATGGCATGGAATAATTTGGGCTAAATCCACAATCCACTCGCAATGGACCTGTGACATCCCCAATTTCACGGCCAGAAAAGACCGATTTGTTTATGCTTTGTTTTATAAATCAGAGTGATCGTTTAAAGAAAACGGTTGCGGAATTTGTTCCCAAAATAAAATATGATAACCATTTATCAAAACTTTTCTCAAAGAGAATGTATTTCCATTAAATAATAAAACCTCGGGATGTCATGTTCCGATACAGACCAAAAGCATAAACAATATAAATAGACCTTACAATAGTTATTCAACTACTGATCTATAATCCAAAACCTCTCGTCAAGTCCACCAACTTATACTCTTGTGTCATTACCTGTAATGCAAAGAAAACTGAGTGGGTCAGGCTTGGGAGCCTGATGAGCATATAGGGTTTTCAACCCACAATAATACAATTATTATATTCAACCATCAAACAATCAACTCAATTACTCATCCCTATTATGTTTCTTAGGATTTTACCCTAGCAATTCAACTACTCGTCATTCCTTCATTCCTAAGGATTGACCTAAGGAATTTACACAAACTTCCATTGCTACATAAGGCGCATCTGCCAACATTATCCTTTAAGCGCCTCTGCCAGGATTACGTCATACACTATGAGGCGCGACTGCCAGGTTTATGACATTCTCTTTTAGGCACATCTGCCGACATTATCTTATAAGCGCATCTGCCAAGATTATCCTATAAGCGCATCTGCTATTGTTATGACAATCTTTATTTGGCGCATCTGCCAAGATCACGACATTCACTACTTGGTGCATCTACCAATACTATACTTAAGTACATCTACTAGTATTATGTCACTTTCTCTTTGGTGCATCTACCAATACTATGCTTGAGCGCATCTGCTAGTATTATGACATTCTCTAATTGGTGCATCTGCCAATATCATTCTTGATCATCTTACATACATCATCATTTTATCACATACCAACTATCTCATCTACCCATGTTCTACCCAACATATTTGTAGATATGGAATACATATACAGTTTAACTCATTTAAAAACTATATAAGACATTCATTCCATACTCATCTCAAATAAATAACAATATATAAACACATAGCACGTATTTTATAACAAATACTTCATATTTATGTGTTGGAAGAAAGTAACTACACACTCACACGTATAAACAACAATATACTTAATACACTCGAACCCTACTTGTATTATTATCGTGTTTGTGAAAGGTAGTATACACTCACTTGATCAGAAGATGATCGGACAGCACTACGACTTGCAGAAGTAGTAATCCTCAGCAGATCTGGAAGATCTCCACAAAAATCGAACTTCTCGCGGACAGAGCTTCGGCTCGGGAACCGCACTTCTCGGGATCTTCGGGATCTCGGGACTTGCTTCGGGGCTCGAGAACAATACCGGGGCTTCGGGGTATTTCTGGCACGCAAACCGATGCAAAATGGGAGAAAGAAGAGAAGAAATTGGCAAAACTATCGGCTGCCTTCAGATTCCTTTTATAGAGGCTGAGCCTCGCACGTACGCGGGGCGTACTGGTCCGAGAAACGTCACTGCTTACGTATCCGAAGCCACTTGCTGCGATGTCGACACTTTCGGAGTACGCGGGGCGTACACGAGTACGCGGCGCGTACCTCGGATCAGACCGGTGACTCCTTCGGATAATGCTTCCGAATTAAAGATTAAAAATAAATAAAATTTATTTAATAAACTTCGGAAATTCATATCTTCTTCATACGAACTCCGTTTTCGACGTTCTTTATATCCACGCGAAGGTGAGACTACGCTCTACAACTTTCGTTTAGACTCCGTCGACTAATTTTGACTTTTATTTTTATTATTTATTTTTAATAGGCTGCGACAGAAAACTTCGTTATAAATTCATAACTTCTTCGTTTGACGTTCGTTCTTGCCTAACTTTTCGTCGTTTCGCTACTAACAACAAGATCTTCGATTCTCGTTTAGATCGCTAAGGCTAAATATCGCTCCAACGAAAATTCACTTTTTACGTCGCGTTGTGTCGTGCCGGTTCTGTCGCGAAACTTCGACAGGTTATAACTTCTTCGTTATAACTCGGATTTTGGCGTTCTTTATATGCACGGAAACCTCGTGACATATACTACAACTTGGTTAAGATTAATCCTTCTAGATGATCTTCCATCAAAAAGTCATTTTTGACGCTTATTGTCTCTAAATTGACTAGCCCTGATCTACGGGCGTTACAATTATCTCCCCCTTAGGATGATTACGTCCCGGAATCATCAACAAAATAGGACTTGCAAAATGATTCCACACGTTATCTCTTCATCCTAGGTAATAACCGTAAATTCTATGTTTCCTTGAAAGAGTATTTAACTCTATGGCTTTCTTGACCGCAGACGATGCCCAATCTTGCATCTGCTTATCGTACTATGTTGTACTTTCAATCGTAACCTTCAAGTTACCAAATAAGTCCTCATTGTGGACTTCTTCTTCTTCTTCTCAGGATAAATACTTTCGTTTATCTATTGTAACAAACCGATGGGTCGTGCTCTATTGAGCTCTCATCGCACGATGCGACGCTTAGACTCGGTTTTTAATAAAGTTAAATTCCAGAATGGAATATACCTTCCTTCATATTCTAATGTGATTTAATCACATTTCATCATGTAGCATTTCTACCTACAAACTCCTTTTAACAACGAGTGCGACACTATCAATCGCATTAACTTCAACCTTCTGACTTAATTCAGATGTTACATCAAACTTGGTTCCATGAACCACGTAACAAACTCCTCGTAGTCGGACTCAATTTAAACATGGCCACTAGGGTCGGAACAAGAACCATCTTACTAGTCATTACCGAAACAATGGTAATGACATACCAGAATAAAATGGAATCGATCACTAGCTTCTTGGTAACCTTGTGACTTTCCCTGATCCAAGTGCGAGTCCTGTGCTTCCGGTAGTATATGCATCTACTACCTTTCACACCTACTCATACTCGTCCCAAGTATTGTCTCGTAGTCGACCAAGTCACCATACAAGAAAATCAGACAATCATTCAACACATCAGTTAACAAAACTAGGGTTTATATAAATTCCTTGAAACGATTACACAAAAATTCAAGTTCACCCTATACAATGCCTCTAATAGGCTACATACATGATACTTTTCATATCGCTACTTTATAACATGATCTTTAGATATAAGATCCTTATTCCTGATTCCTTGCATTGCCATCTGCTTCATCAAGGATCATTTGAAATGCTCTTGCCTTTAGCTTTGGCGGCGCCTCTAGCCTTGCTGCTTGATTTTTCCTTGGGCAGTCTTGCTTGAAGTGCCCCTCTTCGTTACATTCGTAACACACCTTTTTGTTGAAAATACATTCATCGGCGTAATGCCCATGCTTTCCACACTTGAAACATGTCACTTCCACGCCACATTTTCCTGAGTGATTCTTCTTGCACTTATCGCACCACCGTGCCTCATCTCTCCCTCCTCCTCCAGACTTCAAGGATTTTCCTTTCTCATTAGAACCTGAAGTTCCTTCCAACTTTCTCTTCTCGCCAACTTCAACCTTACTATCAGTCCTCCCCTTGATCATATTCTCAACAGACTTGGCAGCCCAAATAGCTGCCTCTAAGGTAGGTGCCTGACCTACTGGCACCGCATACTCCCAAGGGAGTCCCTTTGCGTACCGGTCGACTTTTGTCAGTTCGTCTGGGACGATGCGTAAAGCAAACTCCATCTTGTCTGTGAAGGCATTAGTGTATTCATCCACTAACATGCTGCCTTTCTTCAATATCAGAAACTTATTCTCCAATTCCAACAAATTTTGAGCCGAGCAGAACTTGCGCTTGAATTGCGCCAAGAACTCTGCCCATGTCAATTGCAGTGGCTCATTAGGGCTTAAAGTCTTCCCTAGAGTGTTCCACCAACGAACAGCTCCACCTCGGAATTGACGCACTGCATAGATAGTTTGCAACTTGCCTCTGCAGCCACAAGTCATGAAGGCTAACTCCATTTCGGAGATCCAATCCATAACTCCAATCGGATCCTCCTTTCCATTGAAGTTTGATGGTTTGCAAGTTAGAAAGTCCTTGTACTTGCATCCCATTCCATCATTCCTTCCATCATGGTTGTTTTGCCTAACTATCGGTGGGTTGGCTTGACCAATAGACCCACTGAAGTTTCCACCTTCTGAGTGCCCTTCATTTAATTCGGGCTCTTCCACACGAATTGACAGTTCTTCACGATTCTGTTGAAGCAACCGCCTAGTCTCCTCCATTTGACGATCCAACATAGTTTGAATCATCATTTGTATACCAGCCATTGTTATCGGCTCGGGTGCTGCTGCTACGACAGGTATTTGCTCAATCACTGGTGGTTGATTACTGTTTTCATCAGCATTTTCAACTCCACTTCTGGTTCTTACCATTTTTGATCCACACACCAACTAAGGTGAATTCAGATCCTCAATCACGACAGATAATTAAATCGTCCTTATTACTCCGAAACGTTTACATGCTAGTTCTAATATCGTAGCCATACACTTAGAATCCTAAACACATAAGGTTTCCAGATCCGGTCGGCAACAGACCATAGATCCGAACAAATAATAGCATCAATATAGCTATCACACAAAACATTTAGCACGTAAAAGCATTTTAGGCATCACTCCTAAAATAAACTAGTGCTTGTGTCAATTTAGGTGTACTACCTAACATAATTTAGACACACTCCTCACAATCATTACTTAGCATTCTAAGTTTAAGTCTAGAAATTTCCTACAAATTCCTAGTTCGCTTAAACTAATGCTCTGATACCAACTGTGACATCCCCAATTTTACGGCCAGAAAAGACCGATTTGTTTATGCTTTGTTTTATAAATCAGAGTGATCGTTTAAAGAAAACGGTTGCGGAATTTGTTCCCAAAATAAAATATGATAACCATTTATCAAAACTTTTCTCAAAGAGAATGTATTTCCATTAAATAATAAAACCTCGGGATGTCATGTTCCGATACAGACCAAAAGCATAAACAATATAAATAGACCTTACAATAGTTATTCAACTACTGATCTATAATCCAAAACCTCTCGTCAAGTCCACCAACTTATACTCTTGTGTCATTACCTGTAATGCAAAGAAAACTGAGTGGGTCAGGCTTGGGAGCCTGGTGAGCATATAGGGTTTTCAACCCACAATAATACAATTATTATATTCAACCATCAAACAATCAACTCAATTACTCATCCCTATTATGTTTCTTAGGATTTTACCCTAGGAATTCAACTACTCGTCATTCCTTCATTCCTAAGGATTGACCTAAGGAATTTACACAAACTTCCATTGCTACATAAGGCGCATCTGCCAACATTATCCTTTAAGCGCCTCTGCCAGGATTACGTCATACACTATGAGGCGCGACTGCCAGGTTTATGACATTCTCTTTTAGGCACATCTGCCGACATTATCTTATAAGCGCATCTGCCAAGATTATCCTATAAGCGCATCTGCTATTGTTATGACAATCTTTATTTGGCGCATCTGCCAAGATCACGACATTCACTACTTGGTGCATCTACCAATACTATACTTAAGTACATCTACTAGTATTATGTCACTTTCTCTTTGGTGCATCTACCAATACTATGCTTGAGCGCATCTGCTAGTATTATGACATTCTCTAATTGGTGCATCTGCCAATATCATTCTTGATCATCTTACATACATCATCATTTTATCACATACCAACTATCTCATCTACCCATGTTCTACCCAACATATTTGTAGATATGGAATACATATACAGTTTAACTCATTTAAAAACTATATAAGACATTCATTCCATACTCATCTCAAATAAATAACAATATATAAACACATAGCACGTATTTTATAACAAATACTTCATATTTATGTGTTGGAAGAAAGTAACTACACACTCACACGTATAAACAACAATATACTTAATACACTCGAACCCTACTTGTATTATTATCGTGTTTGTGAAAGGTAGTATACACTCACTTGATCAGAAGATGATCGGACAGCACTACGACTTGCAGAAGTAGTAATCCTCAGCAGATCTGGAAGATCTCCACAAAAATCGAACTTCTCGCGGACAGAGCTTCGGCTCGGGAACCGCACTTCTCGGGATCTTCGGGATCTCGGGACTTGCTTCGGGGCTCGAGAACAATACCGGGGCTTCGGGGTATTTCTGGCACGCAAACCGATGCAAAATGGGAGAAAAAAGAGAAGAAATTGGCAAAACTATCGGCTGCCTTCGGATTCCTTTTATAGAGGCTGAGCCTCGCACGTACGCGGGGCGTACTGGTCCGAGAAACGTCACTGCTTACGTATCCGAAGCCACTTGCTGCGATGTCGACACTTTCGGAGTACGCGGGGCGTACACGAGTACGCGGCGCGTACCTCGGATCAGACCGGTGACTCCTTCGGATAATGCTTCCGAATTAAAGATTAAAAATAAATAAAATTTATTTAATAAACTTCGGAAATTCATATCTTCTTCATACGAACTCCGTTTTCGACGTTCTTTATATCCACGCGAAGGTGAGACTACGCTCTACAACTTTCGTTTAGACTCCGTCGACTAATTTTGACTTTTATTTTTATTATTTATTTTTAATAGGCTGCGACAGAAAACTTCGTTATAAATTCATAACTTCTTCGTTTGACGTTCGTTCTTGCCTAACTTTTCGTCGTTTCGCTACTAACAACAAGATCTTCGATTCTCGTTTAGATCGCTAAGGCTAAATATCGCTCCAACGAAAATTCACTTTTTACGTCGCGCTGTGTCGTGCCGGTTCTGTCGCGAAACTTCGACAGGTCATAACTTCTTCGTTATAACTCGGATTTTGGCGTTCTTTATATGCACGGAAACCTCGTGACATATACTACAACTTGGTTAAGATTAATCCTTCTAGATGATCTTCCATCAAAAAGTCATTTTTGACGCTTATTGTCTCTAAATTGACTAGCCCTGATCTACGGGCGTTACAGGACCACAGTGGGCCCAATAAGTCTAAGGCCCAATACTCATAATTAGGGTTTTCCACCCAAACATTGCCCAATAGGCCCAAAACCAATCTCTAAGCCCATTAGGGTTTGCTAGCGGGGCACCACCCACTACCACCTCGGGTAGTGGTGGTCAATGGCGGTTCGAGGCGGCGGCCACCACCTTACGGTGGTGGTTATGATTCTTTTCATTATTCAATTTGCTAATTACAATTACAGGGCTTTAATCCAAAACACACACACTCACTAACACACACACACACACTAACTAATACACACACACCCAACCACACCACTAAATTGCAATAAACACACACATACATACGATTTATGCTTGCAAAACGAACTCAACCACCTCCCCTTGGTGGCACACGGCGACGACAACAATTGATTCACGCTGACAGCCACCACCTCACGGTGGTGGCAGTGGTTCCTTTCCCAATCTCGAAGCAACACGCTCCAGTAGGCCGAACCCATGAATCAGTGAAACACTTCATCGACGGAATCGACATCAACGACGCTAAAGGCCGGAGATGGCGGCGGAGATCGCTGAATGAAAGCCACTAGCGACGGCGGAGTGGCGACAGTTGACGGCAGTACCCCACCACGACCATGGCGGCGTCACATCCTAACGATACCGGCGACATGGCTGACTGAGTAATAGAAGAAGAAGAAAGAAACTCGGAGAGGCGGCTCAGCGGCTGTTGGAACGATCCCAGCAGCGGCGGTGGTCGGAACGGAACCAGCGACAACAACTCTCCGTACTCGGCCTTCGACGGTCCTACTTCGGCTGTTCGTGACCTCACTGGCAGCGGGTTATGGCGGTGCTCAGCACACCAGGTGGCTCATGATCGGAGAAACAAGGGAAGGTCGGTGATGGCAGCTGGAGTAATGGAGGGGTGGCGGCCGACGCTTCTTAGAGTTAGGGTTTACCATTGATTCATCGCAACATATAAATACCCGGACATAATACAACTTTTCCATAATTACATTCTTGGTCCCTCCCCATGGGGATCTTTTCAAATTTACTTCAATATTTACAACTTAAACCCTGAATTACCATTTACTCCCTGCATTCATAAATACTTACAAAACTAATCTGGAATTTACACTTTTAACCCTCAACATCTAAAATTCTTCGCAAATCAGTCTGGGACTTACGTTTATTAATCTATTTAAATAAACGGGTGTTACACCTCTGCATTTTCTGCAAATGAGAGGTTAGGGATTCTGCACTCCCCATCTTAGCTATGATCATGTTAGTGATGATCTCATAGCGCTCTTGCCTTGCGCTCTGGTGATACCTGTCCAGCAAATCCTGATGCATTTCATACGGATACATGTCCTCATAGGACTTTTGGAGTTCGAGGTTCATGGTGGCCAGCATGATGCAGTGAACTTTCGTAGCATCACGCTCGTGGGCCTCAAAGGCGGCCAACTCTTCAGGAGTAGCAACATCTGGGATGATCTTCTCAAGCTTCTCGTCGAGGACATATTCTTTGTCCTCGTAGCGTGTGATCATGCGAATATACCTCATCCACTCGTTGAAGTTTGAACCAACAAATGTCACTTTCTGACACAAGTTCATCAACAAGAATGACCCAGAAGCGTTGTTGTTGTTGTTGTTTGCAGACATCTGAAAAAGAAAGGAACAAAGTTTGATTAGAAATGAATCCCTAATTAAACACCCAAATGAGAAATTAGGGCTAGGATCCAACAACATTATTTACAACTTAGAAAGGGACGCCGTACTATAAAAGTAAATAATTCGAAGGTAAGTGAATGACGATTCACTAATTCTCGTCATGAAAAACGAAAAAGTAATTTAGGTTTTAAATGTATTGAAAACTCCTAGATCTTTGAGATTCATTGAACTTTTCAATGGCATGTTTAAATCTCGATATCCATTTCAAATTTGTGACTGGGATACCGAGGATCGCAAACAAATTTGTGAATAACCATTCGAATCAACATGGTGCACTCAATGTCTCAATCACCTAATCAATGTGCTGGTAAACCATACACGCTCCATTGATCTATGACAAACATCGATTCACCCTTCGCTACCAATGTCATCCCCAAATTGATGTGTCGGTTAACCACACGCGCTCCATCAATGTTTGACAAGGGTACGAAGTGTAATTCCATGGATTAGCATCATTTTCACATTTTACCCTAAAGTAACTAGGATTGGGAATTTGTAAAACGTGTAGTTACTTTATATCTAACATTATACTTTTAATGAGGGGAGGGTTGCCCTATCCTACCCGTTCGGCTAACGACCTCCACCAGTCAAGCAAGTGGTAGGTGTGAGTGTACACTCATTAAGCGCCATTTTATAGGCAACAACCTTATACCCACCTTATAGACTGGCTTCGTGAATGAGGCCTACTAACGGTAAGACTAGCATTTTAAGTTATATATATATATATATATATATATATATATATATATATATATATATATATGTGTGTGTGTGTGTATATATATATATATATATATATATATATATATATATTAATTAAGCTTGTAATTATATATAATAGTATAGGGTTGAATTTTAAACTTGTAAAATTCTAAGGGTTTGAAATTTAAATCATTCAAAACTAAACTTTTAATCATAAAATTCAAATTTCAAAACTTGAGGGCAAGTTTTGAACTTTTCAAAACATAAGGGATCAAATAACAAATAATTCAAATTAAACAATTAATTTCATAATTATCTATATTTGACCTAATCTTATTTTAGTCATTAGATAATTACCAAATAGTTTTAAAATAATCCATATTTATCATATAAACAACAATATTCAAATGATTTGAAATTATCTATTGTTTTGGCAAGGATAATCATTAATTTAAGATAAAAATCAGATTTTAACTCTAAAAAACGATTTAGGCATTAAATCCAAGTCAAAACAGCAGCTAAATCCCAAAATACCCTCTTTCTGACGCTCGAACTCGCCGAGTCAGCTCTGAACTCGCCGAGTCCAAATACTGACTCGCCGAGTTGAGTCGGGCAGAGGTAGAAAACTCGATTTTCAGCAAACAAAACAGTTAAGCATCACATAGAATTGAAACCAATCAAGGCTCTGATACCACTGATGGGTTTTATGCATAAGAAACATTCCTATGTGCTCGTACAAACCCTAATGCTTGGATCTAGGTTTCTCTATTGAACATGCTTTGAATCCAAGGCTTACAAACCCTAATCTAGCATACAAATATCAAAACTAACATATAAAATCAGATCTAGATGTTTACCTCTTCAAATATTGGCTTAGATCTTCTTATCTTCTTCTCTTGAGCTTAGAGTCACAATTGTAACCCCTCTAATGGCTTACAAACACCACAAGCAAGAAGGAAAATATATGAGAGAGGTAGGAGGATGCTAAATTCGGCCCTAGGGTTTCCTTGGAAGCAAGTGGTCGAATTTGGGAGCTAGAGGTCCCTATTTATACTGTTGGATGCTAGGGTTTCAGTCTAAACCCTAATGAACAGCTTATTGACCAAGTAACCCAGGAACCTTCTGGATTAAGGCCTATGGATGAAATTTTGATGGATCCCCATCATAATTTCGTTCTCCCTTTAATCCATTAGGTTTCCTAGCCCATATATTCAACTATCAAACATTTGACAGTTTATACCCCTTTATTCAATTAGTCTCTTTTAGTCACCAAATTAATTCCCAATTTATTTATAACTAATACTAATTAAACAATATGATTTCTCCTTTAATATATTATTCTTATAATATATTAATAAATCATAATATCCTATCTCTCTCTCTCTCTCTTTCTCCATAAATTACCTTGTCAAGTTGCTCTGGTGAAGGCAACCCAAAAGGACCATGCACAACCGAGTCAAGTACATACCAAATATAGTTACGGGCTTAGACACTATTCCAACAGAAAGTACCTTGCAAGGATGAAAAAGGTCGACCCAGTTTCAAAATGTGCTGGGTTCCAAAGACCAACTGATCCCGCTCTGTGTCGGAGCAGCTATGGAGGCATATCATCAGAATTCGGTTTGTTGGTAGTGGCTGTTCCAGGAACATTATAAGGGGCATCTATTAACTGTACAACACTCAGAACATTGTTTGAGAGTATGTGTCCTTTGCGGGAAAAGAAGAAAGGAAGTGATCACTCATGGGGTTAGTGCTTAATGACATGAAGAATTTTCGGATATGTTCTGAGTTTATGCGTGTTGTTATCAAACCTTCTGGATGCAAATTCAATCGGTGAATTACAGTTTGAGTTTTCTTCTCGATACTCCTGAGTTTATCTTAAACTGATTCGTTTCAATGACAATCTTTTCTTTCTTATAGTTTTTTGTTAGTAGGTATTGTTTGGGAAGTGACATCAAGAGAGTGATAACGGGCAGTCTAAAACATGTGTAAGGGACTGAATCTGAATTGTCTAGACTCTATGTTCAATGTGCTGGTAGGCACGAAGGATTTGACAGTGTGGATTTAGATATAATTGTTTGGACTAACCATATGACGCTCGGGTAGATTGAGCAGTGAGATAAACACGGGAACCCACAGGATACACTAAATTAATACGCATCTAGAACAGTGGTTCAACTTTTTTTTGATGTACGGACTTATGTCCATAATTTTGGTTCTGATAGAGCGACTGGGGGTTCTGATAAAGTAGATCTGTAGGAAATTATTTTCTTGCTTTCTATATGCCAGTCACATGTTGCTTCCTCTGCGTGATTGGAAGAGATCCGACCTGGAATGCATCATATGCAACTCTATTACTACGCACCTCTTTATCTATACAATTCTTTCTATCTGTTAGCCATATGCTGTCTCCTATGCGTTATTAAAATGATCCGACCTGGACACAACATATGCAAAATTCTACCTCTCAATCCCTCTATCCTAGTTAGCCATATGTTGTCCCTTCTGCGTGATTGAAAGATATCCAATATAGGACACAAATGCACTTTTGAAGCTCAAAAATGGTCTCACAAGTTTCTCTGGAGTGTAAGGACGTTCTCAAGATGTGGAAGCTCTCTAGGGTTAAGTCTAAGGGACTTAAGGTCTCTTAAAAAGGCCTCATGTCCGAGAATTAGGGTTTTGGATCCTTGGCACGTACGCCCACCTCCTCCGCAACTAACCATGTATAGTATGCTAAGCGTACACATAAGTACACCCAACGTGCTTAAAGGACCAATTATGCTAAAAATGTAAAATTTTAGGGTTTCAAGACATACCAAATTTAGGGTATTACAACTCTCCCCCACTTGAACTACACTTCATCCTTGAAGTTCGTAGCTGTAAACAGTTTGGGGTAATGCTCCCGAATCTCCTCCTCTAGCTCCCAAGTCCATTCGGAGCCCTTCCGGTGCTGCCATTGTACCTTTACCAACTTCACTTCTTTACCAATTATGCTAGGCATTATGTTGATATGTATGGTATGTTGTATTTGGAGTACTCACTAAGCTTCGTGCTTACGGTTTACAGTTTTGGTTTTAGGTACTTCGTTTTCAAAGGAAAGGCGTCGGCTCGATCGCAACACATCACACTATGTTTTCCGCACATGAGATCTTTGGGATTATACTATGATATTATTTATGATGACATGCTTTGATTATTGACAAACTGGTTTTGACAAGATATGTTACTATGGATGTTTTCTTATACTTTAGGTTTTATAATAACTTAATTAAAACGAAAATTTTGGTCTTAAATTTTGGGATGTTATATGTTGATTTTGTTTTAGGTACTTCTGATAATCGCGGGAAGGCGAAGGCGTGATTGTGCACCTCCTTATGTTTTTATGATTTGATTTTGGGATAATCTAACATTAAACCATTTTGAAAACATGCTTGTCATAATTATCGATTTTTGAATGATTTAAAAAGTTTTAAATTGGCTTGAGTTTTATGGACGTTACAATCGAGGGGGTTGTAACTTGTGTAGCGGGTTCCAATGTGTTTGGTTGATATTCTGGGTTTGGTTGAGATCCGTTAAGGGGAATGTGTGGGAGGTATGTGGTCAGGATTCAGTAAGTTAGTTCTCTAGTAATCGTCAAGGTTCGGTGGTTCTAGTATTTGTTTCGGTAGGAGCGGAGTTGCTTATGGAAGGACTTTTAGGTTCAAGCATTATTGTTGCTAGGAGGGGAGGGGAGCGGTGCAAGAAGATGGTAGTGTCAGTGTAACGCCCGCGTTTTCAGGCTAGGCATTATCATTGATGTAATAGTCTAGGTTAACCCTTGTAACTCTTTTTGGAGTATTAATGATGAAATATTTGAGTATTATGTGAATTATGTGTTTATAATCTTAATTATTATAATTTAATGAATTAAGAATAAAATAAGCGTCAAAATTAAAGTATGAGATAAACCCGATATCTTTAAATGAAGATGTAGTGGTCGAAACAAGGATTCCGAAGATATAAAGAATGCCGAAATCCGAGTTATAACGAAGAAGTTATGACTTATCGAAGTTTCGCGACAGAACCGACAACGTTGAATGACGTAAAAAGTGAAATTTACGTTAGAGCGATATTTAGCCTTAGTGATCTAAATGAAAGTCGTAGAGTTTGTTAAACCGAGAGTGTGCATAAAAAGAACGTCCAAATCTGACTTCGTATGAGGAAGTTATGATTTTTCTAAGTTTCAACTTAGCACTATGCAGCCCGAATACTCGAGTTGAGACCGAGTGGTCTTTAGCCGAAACAATCTAAATGAGAATCGAAGATCTCGTTAATTGTAGTGAAACGATGAAAATATAGGCGAAAACGGACATACGATGAAGAAGTTATGAATTTATAACGGAGATTTCCTGTCCCGGCCTACTAAAAATAAATAATAAAAATAAAGTCAAAATTAGCCGACGGAGTCTAAACGAAAGTTGTAGAGCGTAGTCTCACCTACGCGTGAATATAAAGAACGTCAAAAACGGAGTTCGTATGAAAAAGATATGAATTTTTGAAGTTTATTAAATAATTAAAATATAAATTTAATTAATAAATCCGATATTATCCGAAGGGGAGTCACCGGACTGATTCGAACCACGCCCAGCGTAGGGCTGTACGCCCAACGTACAGTGAAGCATGACGACCCTCGCACTCGAGTTCTTCGAATACGTAAGCAGTGACGATTCCGGAGGAGTACGCCCCGCGTAAGGGCATTACGCCCAGCGTAATGCGAGGCTTCAGCCTCTATAAATAGCATGCGAGGGCAGCCGGCTCTTTTGCTCATTTTCTCTCCTATCTTTCCCGTTTTGCATCGATCTACGTGCAAGAAATATCCCGAAGCCCCGGTATCATTCCCGAGCCCCGAAGCAAGTACCGAATCCCCGAAGATCCCGAGAAGTGCAATTCCCGAGCCAAAGCTCTGCCCGCGAGGAGTCCGGTTTCTGTGAAGATCTTCAGATCTACCGAAGAATACTACTTCTACAAGCCGTAGTGTTGTCCGATCATCTTCTGATCAAGTGAGTGTGTAGTTACTTTCTTCTATCGCATAATTATGAAGTATTTTATACGAAATATGTGTTATGTGTATATTTTGTGGTTATATGTGTGAATGTATATTCACTTTCTTTTATCTAATATATATAATTTATTCTCTATGAAATACGTGTTATGTGTATGTGTCTCATCTGTTGTTTGGAATATGTATTGAATGAGAATGCTATATAGGTTTAAACTATGTATAAAAATATATATTTTTATCTACTAATATGTTGGGTAGAACATGGGTAGATAGTTGATGTGTGATAAACAGATGAGAGGTCTTGATGTTGTTTTTGATTCAGTCATCTAGCGGAGTTTAGATGACGACCACAGACTTTTCTAGACAGTCATGTGGAACGCTAGCAGGTTCCCCACCTGTAGGTGTTAAGGAACTTGGGTGTTCATTCGCTGTACTCCATCCCCCTCATGGTTGCTTTATTTGACATATATTGTCGGGAAACCCCCGAATGCATGTGTTGTCGCCCCGATGAAATATTCTAAGACTAGGTCCCTTGTGTTAGTTGTTTTAGGGACGTAAAGTGAGAATAACAGGAATGGGTAATTGGATTATTGTTGGTTGGTGGAATTAAATATAATTATTTATTGTGGGTTGAAAACCCTATATGCTCACCAAGCTCCCAAGCCTGACCCACTCAGTTTAATTGTATTACAGGAAGTAGCGTAAGGGCATAAGATGGATGAATCATCAAGTTGTTTTGTTTACAAGTTTGTATATGTATATATTTGTTGAACGACTTGTAATGTTATCGTTTATGCTTTATGGTCTGTATCGGAACATGACATCCCGAGTTTTGATTATATAATGAAAATACATTTCTTAATGAAATGCTTTGGTAAATATTATTTTATCATACTTTGTTTTTGGGTACAAATTCCGCAACTCTTTCAAATCAAAAGTATTTACTCTGAAAATATTTCAAAAAGCATAAATGAAATCGGTCTTTTCTGGCCGAGATTTTGGGGATGTCACAGTTGGTATCAGAGCATTAGTTTAAGCGAACTAGGAATTTGTAGGATTTCTAGACTTAAACTTAAAATGCTAATTGAAATTTTGAGATGTTTGTCTGTTATATTTTAGACACGAGCACTAGTTTATTTTAGGAAATTTGTCTAAAATGCTTTTATGTGCGAAATGTTATATGTTGCCATATATGATATTATTTGTTCGGATCTATGGTCTGTTGCCGACCGGATCTGGAAACCTTACATGTGTAGGATTCTAAGCGTACGTCTACAAATTTAGAACTAGCATGTAAACGTTTCGGAGTGATAAGGATGATTTGAATATCTATCATGAATAAGGATCTAATTTCACCTTATTCGGTGTGTAGATCAAAAATGGTGAGAACAAGAAGTGGAATTGGAAATGCTGATGAAAACAGGAATCAACCACCAGTGATTGAGCAAATCCCTGTCGTAGCAGCAGCACCTGAGCCGATAACAATGGTTGGTGTACAATTGATGATTCAGACGATGTTGGATTGTCAGATGGATGAAATGAGACGTTTGCTTCAACATAATCGTGAAGAACTGTCAATTCAAGTGGAAGAGCCCGAATTGAATGAAGGGCACTCGGAAGGTGGAAACTTCAGTGGGTCTGTTGGTCAAGCCAACCCACCGATAGTTAGGCAAAACAACCATGACGGAAGGAATGATGGAATAGGATGAAAGTACAAGGACTTTCTAACTTGCAAACCATCGACCTTCACTGGAAAGGAGGACCCGATCGGAGTGATGGATTGGATCTCCGAAATGGAGTTAGCCTTCATGACTTGTGGCTGCAGAGACAAGTTGCAGACTACCTATGCAGTGTGTCAGTTCCGAGGTGGAGCCATTCGTTGGTGGAACACTCTAGGGAAGACTTTGAGCCCTAATGAGCCACTGCAATTGACATGGGCAGAGTTCTTGGCGCAGTTCAATCGCAAGTTCTGCTCGACTCAAAATCTGTTGGAATTGGAGAACAAGTTTCTGACATTGACAAAGGGGAGCATGTCAGTTGATGAATACACAAATGCTTTCACAGACAAGATGGAGTTTGCTTTGCGCATCGTGCCAGATGAGTTGACAAAGGTTGACCGATACGCAAAAGGACTCCCATTGGAGTATGCGGTGCCAGTTCGTCAGGCACCTACTCTTGAGGCAGCTATCTAGGCTGCCAAGTCTGTTGAGGACATGATCAAGGGAAGAACCGCCAGCAAGGTTGAAGTTGGCGAGAATAGAAAGTTTGAAGGAACTTCAGGTTCCAACAAGAAAAGCAAATTTTCGAAGCCTGATTCGAAAAAGTTTGGAGGAAAATGAGGCGAAGCAAAATGGTGTGAGAAGTGCAAGAAAAAGCACTTTGGGAAATGTAGTGAGGATGTAACCTGCTACAAGTGTGGAAAAATTGGGCATTTTTCCAATGAGTGCCCGTCCAACAAAAGGATGTGCTTTGGTTGTAACGAGGAAGGGCACATTTTGAAAGACTGTCCGAAAAAGAAGGAGACAGCTAAGCCCAACATTCCACCAAAGCCGAAGGCGAGAGCCTTCCAGATGACACTTGAGGCTACGAAAGATGAAGCTGATGTCGCTTCAGGTACCTTTCTCGTAAACGAATTACCTGCTCAAATTTTGTTTGATTCTGGAGCCAACTACTCCTTTATTTTGCATGAGTTTGGTAAGAAACTAGCTTTGCCTGTTGATAGACTAGATAATGCTTTATTAGTCGAAGTTGCTAGTGGCAGGTTTGTACCTGTTAGCCATCGTATGAAAAACATCTTAATTGACCTTAATAGGAATAAGTTTCACGAGGAATTATTACCTATCGAACTTAATGGTTTCAACATCGTTCTGGGAATGTATTGGCTTAGCACCAATGACGCTAAGATATTGTGTAGAAAGAAGATAGTAAAAGTAACCCGCCAGGGAAAGAGTCATTTATGGTGTACGGGGACAAATGGCGAGTAAATTCTGGAATCATTTCCCTAATGAATGCCAGAAAGTGTTTGACCAAGGGATGTACATCATATCTAGCATTCGTGAGCGATGCTAAGAAGCAAAAGAATGTGATACAGAGTATACCAGTGGTGTGTGATTATCCGGAAGTATTTCCCGAAGATCTTCCTGGATTACCACCTGATAGACAAGTAGAGTTCAGAATAGACTTGCTACCAGCAACAACGCCAATAGATAAAGCACCTTATCGATTAGCACCGACGGAGATGAAGGAGCTGATGATGCAACTTCAGGAGTTATTGGACAAAGGTTTCATTAGACCTAGTTCATCACCCTGGGGAGCTCCGGTGTTATTCGTGAAGAAGAAAGATGGAAGTATGAGAATGTGCATCGATTACAGAGAATTGAACAAGGCAACAATAAAGAATAGATACCCGTTGCCAAGGATTGATGACCTGTTTGATCAATTGCAAGGTTCGAGCTATTTCTCAAAGATCGATCTAAGGTCAGGATATCATCAGCTAAAAGTGAGAGAGCAGGATATCGAGAAGACTGCTTTCAGAACATGATATGGACACTATGAGTTCTTGGTTATGTCGTTTGGACTAACCAACGCTCCAGCAACATTCATGGATTTAATGAATAGGGTTTGTAATCCGTTCCATGATAAATATGTGATAGTGTTCATAGATGACATTCTGATTTACTCGAAAAGCCAAGAGGAGCATGGCAGACACTTGCGAGAAGTGTTAGACGTCTTGAATACGGAGAAGCTGTATGCAAAGTTCTCCAAATGTGATTTTTGGATTCGTGAAGTCCAATTCTTGGGTCACGTGGTCAACCAGGAAAGGAAAATGGTTGATCCAGCAAAGATTGAAGCGGTGATGAAGTGAGAACAACCAAAAAGTCCCACGGAGAACCGAAGCTTTTTAGGATTAGTCGGGTATTACCGAAGATTTATCCAAGGCTTTTCTTCGATTGATACTCCATTAACAGCTTTGACCCACAAAGGAGCTACTTATGCTTGGAATGATAAGCATAAAAAAACATTTGAGAAGCTAAAGAAGAAGCTATGCGAGGCACCGATACTTTCTCTACCCGATGGATTTGAAGACTTTGGTGTTTATAGCGATGCGTCTGGGGTTGGATTGGGTTGTGTTTTGACCTAAAGAGAAAAGGTGATAGCATATGCGTCTCGACAGTTGAAGGAGCATGAAAAGAACTACCCTACTCATGATTTGGAGTTGGCAGCGGTAGTTTTCGCTCTGAAAATATGGAGGCATTACCTCTATGGCACGAAGTGCAAACTTTTCACTGATCATAAGAGTCTCCAATATCTCTTTAATCGGAAAGAGTTAAATATGAGGCAATGACGCTGACTGGAGTTACTCAAGGACTACGATTGTGAGATACTTTACCATCCCGGTAAAGCTAATGTTGTCGTTGATGCTCTTAGTCGGAAAGTCAATCTTGAAAGAAAGAGGCCAAGAGCGTTGAGAATTGAAGTTGTCTCGATAATTGTCGAGAGTATAAAGAAAGCTCAAGAGGAAGCTTCTGAGAAGAATGACCGAAAGGAAGAACGTTTGGACAAAATGTAGGTGTTCGGTATAAACAGTCATGGACTGAAGGTGTTCCAAGATCGGATTTGGATACCTAAGTCCGGAGGAATTAGAGATGTTCTGATGGAAGAAGCTCACAAGACCATGTACTCGATTCATCCTAGCAGCACTAAAATGTATAGAGACCTAAAACCCTACTAGTGGTGGCCAACGACGAAGCTTGATGTTGCAAAGTATGTGGACGAGTGTGTGACTTGTGCGAGAGTCAAGACACAACATCAGAAACCATATGGGAGTTTAGAACCTTTACCTGTGCCTATGGGTAAATGGGAAGACATTGCGATGGATTTTGTCACTAAAGTACCCAGAACAAAAAGTGGTCACGACATGATTTGGGTGGTCGTTGATCGATTCACTAAGAGTGCGCATTTCATAGCAGCCAATGAGAAATGGTCTATGGAAAAGCTTGCGAATTCTTACATGAAGGAAATTGTGAGGCTTCATGGTGTTCCGTTAACGATTGTGTCAGATCGTGACAGCCGTTTCACCTCATGATTTTGGAAAAGTCTACAAGAGGAAATGGGTACCAAGTTATGTTTAAGTACAGCTTACCATCCGCAGACTGATGGTCAGAGTGAAAGAATAATACAAACACTTGAAGATATGCTAAGAGCATATACCCTGGAATTCCTAGGTAACTGGGATGAACATTTACCTTTGGTAGAATTTTCCTATAATAATAGTTTTCACTCGAGCATAAAGCTGGCACCTTATCAAGCTTTGTACGGACAAAAGTGTCGTACGCCGTCGTGTTGGCTTGAGGCTGGGGAAAATAATTTTATGGGTCCAGAGATGGTCCATCAAATTGCTGAAAAGTTGAAAATAATTAGAGAAAGAATGTTAGCAGCTCAGGATCGTCAAAAGATCTATGCTGACAAGAAGCGAAGGCCGATGACTTTTGAAGTTGGAGATTCGGTTTTGCTTAAATTCTCGCCGTGGAAGGGACTTATAAGATTTGGTAAAAGGGGAAAGTTGAGTCCAAGGTTTATTGGACCGTTTAAAGTTCTTCAGAGGATTGGGAACCAAGCTTACAAGCTAGAACTACCAGAAGAACTGAATGGTATTCATAACACTTTCCATGCGTGTTATTTGATGAAATTCATGGGAGAAGTTCCTGATATAATTCCAATTTTTGAATTGAGAATTGATGAAAACAAGAGGTTAATTTAAGAACCAGAAGCAATTGTTGACCGAAAGACTAAGACGCTTCGACGCAAGATGGTCGAATTAGTGCTTGTCCATTGGAAACATACAAATGGGCCAAATCTCACTTTGGAAACGGAGAGTGACATGTTGAGTCGCTATCCGCATTCGTTTGTTGATGTGTGATTCCGAGGACGGAATCATTAAGGAGGAGAGAATTGTAACGCCCGCGTTTCCAGGCTAGGCATTATCATTGATGTAATAGTCTAGGTTAACCCTTGTAACTCTTTTTGGAGTATTAATGATGAAATATTTGAGTATTATGTGAATTATGTGTTTATTTTCTTAATTATTATAATTTAGTGAATTAAGAATAAAATAAGCGTCAAAATTAAAGTATGAGATAAGCCTAATATCTTTGCATAAATATGTAGTGGTCGAAACAAGGATTCCAAGGATATAAAGAATGCCGAAATCCGAGTTATAACGAAGAAGTTATGACTTATCGAAGTTTCGCGACAGAACCGACAACGCTGAATGACGTAAAAAGTGAAATTTATATTAGAGCGATATTTAGCCTTAGTGATTTAAACGAAATTTGTAGAGTTCGTTAAACCGATAGCGTGCATAAAAAGAACGTCCAAATCTGACTTCGTATGAGGAAGTTATGACTTTTCTAAGTTTCAACTTAGCACTATGCAGCCCGAATACTCGAGTTGAGACCGAGTGGTTTTTAGCCGAAACAATCTAAATTAGAATCGAAGATCTCGTTAATTGTAGTGAAACGATGAAAATATAGGCGAAAACGGACGTAGGATGAAGAAGTTATGAATTTATAACGGAGTTTTCCTGTCCCGGCCTACTAAAAATAAATAATAAAAATAAAGTCAAAATCAGCCGACGAAGTCTAAACGAAAGTTGTAGAGCGGAGTCTTACCTACGCGTGGATATAAAGAACGTCGAAAACGGAGTTCGTATGAAGAAGATATGAATTTTTGAAGTTTATTAAATAATTAAAATATAAATTTAATTAATAAATCCGATATTATCCGAAGGGGAGTCACCAGACTGATCCAAACCACGCCCAACGTAAGGCTGTACGCCCAACGTACAACGAAGCATGACGAACCTCGCACTCGAGTTCTTCGGATACGTAAGCAGTGACGATTCCGGAGGAGTACGCCCCGCGTAAAGGCATTACGCCCAACGTAATGCGAGGCTTCAGCCTCTATAAATAGCATGCGAGGGCATCCGACTCTTTTGCTCATTTTCTCTCCTATCTTTCCCGTTTTCCATCAATTTACATGCAAGAAATATCCCGAAGCCCCAAAGATCCCGAGAAGTGTAATTCCCGAGCCAAAGCTCTGCCCGCGAGGAGTCCGGTTTTTGTGAAGATCTTCAGATCTACCGAAGAATACTACTTCTACAAGCCGTAGTGTTGTCCGATCATCTTCTGATCAAGTGAGTGTGTAGTTACTTTCTTCTATCGCATAATTATGAAGTATTTTATACGAAATATGTGTTATGTGTATATTTTGTGGTTATATGTGTGAATGTATATTCACTTTCTTTTATCTAATATATATAATTTATTCTCTATGAAATACGTGTTATGTGTATGTGTCTCATCTGTTGTTTGGAATATGTATTGAATGAGAATGCTATATAGGTTTAAACTATGCATAAAAATATATATTTTTATCTACTAATATGTTGGGTAGAACATGGGTAGATAGTTGACGTGTGATAAACAGATGAGAGGTCTTGATGTTGTTTTTGATTCAGTCATCTAGCGGAGTTTAGATGACGACCACAGACTTTTCTAGACAGTCATGTGGAACGCTAGCAGGTTCCCCACCTGTAGGTGTTAAGGAACTTGGGTGTTCATTCGCTGTACTCCATCCCCCTCATGGTTGCTTTATTTGACATATATTGTCGGGAAACCCCCGAATGCATGTGTTGTCGCCCCGATGAAATATTCTAAGACTAGGTCCCTTGTGTTAGTTGTTTTAGGGACGTAAAGTGAGAATAACAGGAATGGGTAATTGGATTATTGTTGGTTGGTGGAATTAAATATAATTATTTATTGTGGGTTGAAAACCCTATATGCTCACCAAGCTCCCAAGCCTGACCCACTCAGTTTAATTGTATTACAGGAAGTGGCGTAAGGGCATAAGATGGATGAATCATCAAGTTGTTTTGTTTACAAGTTTGTATATGTATATATTTGTTGAACGACTTGTAATGTTATCGTTTATGCTTTATGGTCTGTATCGGAACATGACATCCCGAGTTTTGATTATATAATGAAAATACATTTCTTAATGAAATGCTTTGGTAAATATTATTTTATCATACTTTGTTTTTGGGTACAAATTCCGCAACTCTTTCAAATCAAAAGTATTTACTCTGAAAATATTTCAAAAAGCATAAATGAAATCGGTCTTTTCTGGCCGAGATTTTGGGGATGTCACAGTTGGTATCAGAGCATTAGTTTAAGCGAACTAGGAATTTGTAGGATTTCTAGACTTAAACTTAAAATGCTAATTGAAATTTTGAGATGTTTGTCTGTTATATTTTAGACACGAGCACTAGTTTATTTTAGGAAATTTGTCTAAAATGCTTTTATGTGCGAAATGTTATATGTTGCCATATATGATATTATTTGTTCGGATCTATGGTCTGTTGCCGACCGGATCTGGAAACCTTACATGTGTAGGATTCTAAGCGTACGTCTACAAATTTAGAACTAGCATGTAAACGTTTCGGAGTGATAAGGATGATTTGAATATCTATCATGAATAAGGATCTAATTTCACCTTATTCGGTGTGTAGATCAAAAATGGTGAGAACAAGAAGTGGAATTGGAAATGCTGATGAAAACAGGAATCAACCACCAGTGATTGAGCAAATCCCTGTCGTAGCAGCAGCACCTGAGCCGATAACAATGGTTGGTGTACAATTGATGATTCAGACGATGTTGGATTGTCAGATGGATGAAATGAGACGTTTGCTTCAACATAATCGTGAAGAACTGTCAATTCAAGTGGAAGAGCCCGAATTGAATGAAGGGCACTCGGAAGGTGGAAACTTCAGTGGGTCTGTTGGTCAAGCCAACCCACCGATAGTTAGGCAAAACAACCATGACGGAAGGAATGATGGAATAGGATGAAAGTACAAGGACTTTCTAACTTGCAAACCATCGACCTTCACTGGAAAGGAGGACCCGATCGGAGTGATGGATTGGATCTCCGAAATGGAGTTAGCCTTCATGACTTGTGGCTGCAGAGACAAGTTGCAGACTACCTATGCAGTGTGTCAGTTCCGAGGTGGAGCCATTCGTTGGTGGAACACTCTAGGGAAGACTTTGAGCCCTAATGAGCCACTGCAATTGACATGGGCAGAGTTCTTGGCGCAGTTCAATCGCAAGTTCTGCTCGACTCAAAATCTGTTGGAATTGGAGAACAAGTTTCTGACATTGACAAAGGGGAGCATGTCAGTTGATGAATACACAAATGCTTTCACAGACAAGATGGAGTTTGCTTTGCGCATCGTGCCAGATGAGTTGACAAAGGTTGACCGATACGCAAAAGGACTCCCATTGGAGTATGCGGTGCCAGTTCGTCAGGCACCTACTCTTGAGGCAGCTATCTAGGCTGCCAAGTCTGTTGAGGACATGATCAAGGGAAGAACCGCCAGCAAGGTTGAAGTTGGCGAGAATAGAAAGTTTGAAGGAACTTCAGGTTCCAACAAGAAAAGCAAATTTTCGAAGCCTGATTCGAAAAAGTTTGGAGGAAAATGAGGCGAAGCAAAATGGTGTGAGAAGTGCAAGAAAAAGCACTTTGGGAAATGTAGTGAGGATGTAACCTGCTACAAGTGTGGAAAAATTGGGCATTTTTCCAATGAGTGCCCGTCCAACAAAAGGATGTGCTTTGGTTGTAACGAGGAAGGGCACATTTTGAAAGACTGTCCGAAAAAGAAGGAGACAGCTAAGCCCAACATTCCACCAAAGCCGAAGGCGAGAGCCTTCCAGATGACACTTGAGGCTACGAAAGATGAAGCTGATGTCGCTTCAGGTACCTTTCTCGTAAACGAATTACCTGCTCAAATTTTGTTTGATTCTGGAGCCAACTACTCCTTTATTTTGCATGAGTTTGGTAAGAAACTAGCTTTGCCTGTTGATAGACTAGATAATGCTTTATTAGTCGAAGTTGCTAGTGGCAGGTTTGTACCTGTTAGCCATCGTATGAAAAACATCTTAATTGACCTTAATAGGAATAAGTTTCACGAGGAATTATTACCTATCGAACTTAATGGTTTCAACATCGTTCTGGGAATGTATTGGCTTAGCACCAATGACGCTAAGATATTGTGTAGAAAGAAGATAGTAAAAGTAACCCGCCAGGGAAAGAGTCATTTATGGTGTACGGGGACAAATGGCGAGTAAATTCTGGAATCATTTCCCTAATGAATGCCAGAAAGTGTTTGACCAAGGGATGTACATCATATCTAGCATTCGTGAGCGATGCTAAGAAGCAAAAGAATGTGATACAGAGTATACCAGTGGTGTGTGATTATCCGGAAGTATTTCCCGAAGATCTTCCTGGATTACCACCTGATAGACAAGTAGAGTTCAGAATAGACTTGCTACCAGCAACAACGCCAATAGATAAAGCACCTTATCGATTAGCACCGACGGAGATGAAGGAGCTGATGATGCAACTTCAGGAGTTATTGGACAAAGGTTTCATTAGACCTAGTTCATCACCCTGGGGAGCTCCGGTGTTATTCGTGAAGAAGAAAGATGGAAGTATGAGAATGTGCATCGATTACAGAGAATTGAACAAGGCAACAATAAAGAATAGATACCCGTTGCCAAGGATTGATGACCTGTTTGATCAATTGCAAGGTTCGAGCTATTTCTCAAAGATCGATCTAAGGTCAGGATATCATCAGCTAAAAGTGAGAGAGCAGGATATCGAGAAGACTGCTTTCAGAACATGATATGGACACTATGAGTTCTTGGTTATGTCGTTTGGACTAACCAACGCTCCAGCAACATTCATGGATTTAATGAATAGGGTTTGTAATCCGTTCCATGATAAATATGTGATAGTGTTCATAGATGACATTCTGATTTACTCGAAAAGCCAAGAGGAGCATGGCAGACACTTGCGAGAAGTGTTAGACGTCTTGAATACGGAGAAGCTGTATGCAAAGTTCTCCAAATGTGATTTTTGGATTCGTGAAGTCCAATTCTTGGGTCACGTGGTCAACCAGGAAAGGAAAATGGTTGATCCAGCAAAGATTGAAGCGGTGATGAAGTGAGAACAACCAAAAAGTCCCACGGAGAACCGAAGCTTTTTAGGATTAGTCGGGTATTACCGAAGATTTATCCAAGGCTTTTCTTCGATTGATACTCCATTAACAGCTTTGACCCACAAAGGAGCTACTTATGCTTGGAATGATAAGCATAAAAAAACATTTGAGAAGCTAAAGAAGAAGCTATGCGAGGCACCGATACTTTCTCTACCCGATGGATTTGAAGACTTTGGTGTTTATAGCGATGCGTCTGGGGTTGGATTGGGTTGTGTTTTGACCTAAAGAGAAAAGGTGATAGCATATGCGTCTCGACAGTTGAAGGAGCATGAAAAGAACTACCCTACTCATGATTTGGAGTTGGCAGCGGTAGTTTTCGCTCTGAAAATATGGAGGCATTACCTCTATGGCACGAAGTGCAAACTTTTCACTGATCATAAGAGTCTCCAATATCTCTTTAATCGGAAAGAGTTAAATATGAGGCAATGACGCTGACTGGAGTTACTCAAGGACTACGATTGTGAGATACTTTACCATCCCGGTAAAGCTAATGTTGTCGTTGATGCTCTTAGTCGGAAAGTCAATCTTGAAAGAAAGAGGCCAAGAGCGTTGAGAATTGAAGTTGTCTCGATAATTGTCGAGAGTATAAAGAAAGCTCAAGAGGAAGCTTCTGAGAAGAATGACCGAAAGGAAGAACGTTTGGACAAAATGTAGGTGTTCGGTATAAACAGTCATGGACTGAAGGTGTTCCAAGATCGGATTTGGATACCTAAGTCCGGAGGAATTAGAGATGTTCTGATGGAAGAAGCTCACAAGACCATGTACTCGATTCATCCTAGCAGCACTAAAATGTATAGAGACCTAAAACCCTACTAGTGGTGGCCAACGACGAAGCTTGATGTTGCAAAGTATGTGGACGAGTGTGTGACTTGTGCGAGAGTCAAGACACAACATCAGAAACCATATGGGAGTTTAGAACCTTTACCTGTGCCTATGGGTAAATGGGAAGACATTGCGATGGATTTTGTCACTAAAGTACCCAGAACAAAAAGTGGTCACGACATGATTTGGGTGGTCGTTGATCGATTCACTAAGAGTGCGCATTTCATAGCAGCCAATGAGAAATGGTCTATGGAAAAGCTTGCGAATTCTTACATGAAGGAAATTGTGAGGCTTCATGGTGTTCCGTTAACGATTGTGTCAGATCGTGACAGCCGTTTCACCTCATGATTTTGGAAAAGTCTACAAGAGGAAATGGGTACCAAGTTATGTTTAAGTACAGCTTACCATCCGCAGACTGATGGTCAGAGTGAAAGAATAATACAAACACTTGAAGATATGCTAAGAGCATATACCCTGGAATTCCTAGGTAACTGGGATGAACATTTACCTTTGGTAGAATTTTCCTATAATAATAGTTTTCACTCGAGCATAAAGCTGGCACCTTATCAAGCTTTGTACGGACAAAAGTGTCGTACGCCGTCGTGTTGGCTTGAGGCTGGGGAAAATAATTTTATGGGTCCAGAGATGGTCCATCAAATTGCTGAAAAGTTGAAAATAATTAGAGAAAGAATGTTAGCAGCTCAGGATCGTCAAAAGATCTATGCTGACAAGAAGAGAAGGCCGATGACTTTTGAAGTTGGAGATTCGGTTTTGCTTAAATTCTCGCCGTGGAAGGGACTTATAAGATTTGGTAAAAGGGGAAAGTTGAGTCCAAGGTTTATTGGACCGTTTAAAGTTCTTCAGAGGATTGGGAACCAAGCTTACAAGCTAGAACTACCAGAAGAACTGAATGGTATTCATAACACTTTCCATGCGTGTTATTTGATGAAATTCATGGGAGAAGTTCCTGATATAATTCCAATTTTTGAATTGAGAATTGATGAAAACAAGAGGTTAATTTAAGAACCAGAAGCAATTGTTGACCGAAAGACTAAGACGCTTCGACGCAAGATGGTCGAATTAGTGCTTGTCCATTGGAAACATACAAATGGGCCAAATCTCACTTTGGAAACGGAGAGTGACATGTTGAGTCGCTATCCGCATTCGTTTGTTGATGTGTGATTCCGAGGACGGAATCATTAAGGAGGAGAGAATTGTAACGCCCGCGTTTCCAGGCTAGGCATTATCATTGATGTAATAGTCTAGGTTAACCCTTGTAACTCTTTTTGGAGTATTAATGATGAAATATTTGAGTATTATGTGAATTATGTGTTTATTTTCTTAATTATTATAATTTAGTGAATTAAGAATAAAATAAGCGTCAAAATTAAAGTATGAGATAAGCCTAATATCTTTGCATAAATATGTAGTGGTCGAAACAAGGATTCCAAGGATATAAAGAATGCCGAAATCCGAGTTATAACGAAGAAGTTATGACTTATCGAAGTTTCGCGACAGAACCGACAACGCTGAATGACGTAAAAAGTGAAATTTATATTAGAGCGATATTTAGCCTTAGTGATTTAAACGAAATTTGTAGAGTTCGTTAAACCGATAGCGTGCATAAAAAGAACGTCCAAATCTGACTTCGTATGAGGAAGTTATGACTTTTCTAAGTTTCAACTTAGCACTATGCAGCCCGAATACTCGAGTTGAGACCGAGTGGTTTTTAGCCGAAACAATCTAAATTAGAATCGAAGATCTCGTTAATTGTAGTGAAACGATGAAAATATAGGCGAAAACGGACGTAGGATGAAGAAGTTATGAATTTATAACGGAGTTTTCCTGTCCCGGCCTACTAAAAATAAATAATAAAAATAAAGTCAAAATCAGCCGACGAAGTCTAAACGAAAGTTGTAGAGCGGAGTCTTACCTACGCGTGGATATAAAGAACGTCGAAAACGGAGTTCGTATGAAGAAGATATGAATTTTTGAAGTTTATTAAATAATTAAAATATAAATTTAATTAATAAATCCGATATTATCCGAAGGGGAGTCACCAGACTGATCCAAACCACGCCCAACGTAAGGCTGTACGCCCAACGTACAACGAAGCATGACGAACCTCGCACTCGAGTTCTTCGGATACGTAAGCAGTGACGATTCCGGAGGAGTACGCCCCGCGTAAAGGCATTACGCCCAACGTAATGCGAGGCTTCAGCCTCTATAAATAGCATGCGAGGGCATCCGACTCTTTTGCTCATTTTCTCTCCTATCTTTCCCGTTTTCCATCAATTTACATGCAAGAAATATCCCGAAGCCCCAAAGATCCCGAGAAGTGTAATTCCCGAGCCAAAGCTCTGCCCGCGAGGAGTCCGGTTTTTGTGAAGATCTTCAGATCTACCGAAGAATACTACTTCTACAAGCCGTAGTGTTGTCCGATCATCTTCTGATCAAGTGAGTGTGTAGTTACTTTCTTCTATCGCATAATTATGAAGTATTTTATACGAAATATGTGTTATGTGTATATTTTGTGGTTATATGTGTGAATGTATATTCACTTTCTTTTATCTAATATATATAATTTATTCTCTATGAAATACGTGTTATGTGTATGTGTCTCATCTGTTGTTTGGAATATGTATTGAATGAGAATGCTATATAGGTTTAAACTATGCATAAAAATATATATTTTTATCTACTAATATGTTGGGTAGAACATGGGTAGATAGTTGACGTGTGATAAACAGATGAGAGGTCTTGATGTTGTTTTTGATTCAGTCATCTAGCGGAGTTTAGATGACGACCACAGACTTTTCTAGACAGTCATGTGGAACGCTAGCAGGTTCCCCACCTGTAGGTGTTAAGGAACTTGGGTGTTCATTCGCTGTACTCCATCCCCCTCATGGTTGCTTTATTTGACATATATTGTCGGGAAACCCCCGAATGCATGTGTTGTCGCCCCGATGAAATATTCTAAGACTAGGTCCCTTGTGTTAGTTGTTTTAGGGACGTAAAGTGAGAATAACAGGAATGGGTAATTGGATTATTGTTGGTTGGTGGAATTAAATATAATTATTTATTGTGGGTTGAAAACCCTATATGCTCACCAAGCTCCCAAGCCTGACCCACTCAGTTTAATTGTATTACAGGAAGTGGCGTAAGGGCATAAGATGGATGAATCATCAAGTTGTTTTGTTTACAAGTTTGTATATGTATATATTTGTTGAACGACTTGTAATGTTATCGTTTATGATTTATGGTCTGTATCGGAACATGACATCCCGAGTTTTGATTATATAATGAAAATACATTTCTTAATGAAATGCTTTGGTAAATATTATTTTATCATACTTTGTTTTTGGGTACAAATTCCGCAACTCTTTCAAATCAAAAGTATTTACTCTGAAAATATTTCAAAAAGCATAAATGAAATCGGTCTTTTCTGGCCGAGATTTTGGGGATGTCACAGTTGGTATCAGAGCATTAGTTTAAGCGAACTAGGAATTTGTAGGATTTCTAGACTTAAACTTAAAATGCTAATTGAAATTTTGAGATGTTTGTCTGTTATATTTTAGACACGAGCACTAGTTTATTTTAGGAAATTTGTCTAAAATGCTTTTATGTGCGAAATGTTATATGTTGCCATATATGATATTATTTGTTCGGATCTATGGTCTGTTGCCGACCGGATCTGGAAACCTTACATGTGTAGGATTCTAAGCGTACGTCTACAAATTTAGAACTAGCATGTAAACGTTTCGGAGTGATAAGGATGATTTGAATATCTATCATGAATAAGGATCTAATTTCACCTTATTCGGTGTGTAGATCAAAAATGGTGAGAACAAGAAGTGGAATTGGAAATGCTGATGAAAACAGGAATCAACCACCAGTGATTGAGCAAATCCCTGTCGTAGCAGCAGCACCTGAGCCGATAACAATGGTTGGTGTACAATTGATGATTCAGACGATGTTGGATTGTCAGATGGATGAAATGAGACGTTTGCTTCAACATAATCGTGAAGAACTGTCAATTCAAGTGGAAGAGCCCGAATTGAATGAAGGGCACTCGGAAGGTGGAAACTTCAGTGGGTCTGTTGGTCAAGCCAACCCACCGATAGTTAGGCAAAACAACCATGACGGAAGGAATGATGGAATAGGATGAAAGTACAAGGACTTTCTAACTTGCAAACCATCGACCTTCACTGGAAAGGAGGACCCGATCGGAGTGATGGATTGGATCTCCGAAATGGAGTTAGCCTTCATGACTTGTGGCTGCAGAGACAAGTTGCAGACTACCTATGCAGTGTGTCAGTTCCGAGGTGGAGCCATTCGTTGGTGGAACACTCTAGGGAAGACTTTGAGCCCTAATGAGCCACTGCAATTGACATGGGCAGAGTTCTTGGCGCAGTTCAATCGCAAGTTCTGCTCGACTCAAAATCTGTTGGAATTGGAGAACAAGTTTCTGACATTGACAAAGGGGAGCATGTCAGTTGATGAATACACAAATGCTTTCACAGACAAGATGGAGTTTGCTTTGCGCATCGTGCCAGATGAGTTGACAAAGGTTGACCGATACGCAAAAGGACTCCCATTGGAGTATGCGGTGCCAGTTCGTCAGGCACCTACTCTTGAGGCAGCTATCTAGGCTGCCAAGTCTGTTGAGGACATGATCAAGGGAAGAACCGCCAGCAAGGTTGAAGTTGGCGAGAATAGAAAGTTTGAAGGAACTTCAGGTTCCAACAAGAAAAGCAAATTTTCGAAGCCTGATTCGAAAAAGTTTGGAGGAAAATGAGGCGAAGCAAAATGGTGTGAGAAGTGCAAGAAAAAGCACTTTGGGAAATGTAGTGAGGATGTAACCTGCTACAAGTGTGGAAAAATTGGGCATTTTTCCAATGAGTGCCCGTCCAACAAAAGGATGTGCTTTGGTTGTAACGAGGAAGGGCACATTTTGAAAGACTGTCCGAAAAAGAAGGAGACAGCTAAGCCCAACATTCCACCAAAGCCGAAGGCGAGAGCCTTCCAGATGACACTTGAGGCTACGAAAGATGAAGCTGATGTCGCTTCAGGTACCTTTCTCGTAAACGAATTACCTGCTCAAATTTTGTTTGATTCTGGAGCCAACTACTCCTTTATTTTGCATGAGTTTGGTAAGAAACTAGCTTTGCCTGTTGATAGACTAGATAATGCTTTATTAGTCGAAGTTGCTAGTGGCAGGTTTGTACCTGTTAGCCATCGTATGAAAAACATCTTAATTGACCTTAATAGGAATAAGTTTCACGAGGAATTATTACCTATCGAACTTAATGGTTTCAACATCGTTCTGGGAATGTATTGGCTTAGCACCAATGACGCTAAGATATTGTGTAGAAAGAAGATAGTAAAAGTAACCCGCCAGGGAAAGAGTCATTTATGGTGTACGGGGACAAATGGCGAGTAAATTCTGGAATCATTTCCCTAATGAATGCCAGAAAGTGTTTGACCAAGGGATGTACATCATATCTAGCATTCGTGAGCGATGCTAAGAAGCAAAAGAATGTGATACAGAGTATACCAGTGGTGTGTGATTATCCGGAAGTATTTCCCGAAGATCTTCCTGGATTACCACCTGATAGACAAGTAGAGTTCAGAATAGACTTGCTACCAGCAACAACGCCAATAGATAAAGCACCTTATCGATTAGCACCGACGGAGATGAAGGAGCTGATGATGCAACTTCAGGAGTTATTGGACAAAGGTTTCATTAGACCTAGTTCATCACCCTGGGGAGCTCCGGTGTTATTCGTGAAGAAGAAAGATGGAAGTATGAGAATGTGCATCGATTACAGAGAATTGAACAAGGCAACAATAAAGAATAGATACCCGTTGCCAAGGATTGATGACCTGTTTGATCAATTGCAAGGTTCGAGCTATTTCTCAAAGATCGATCTAAGGTCAGGATATCATCAGCTAAAAGTGAGAGAGCAGGATATCGAGAAGACTGCTTTCAGAACATGATATGGACACTATGAGTTCTTGGTTATGTCGTTTGGACTAACCAACGCTCCAGCAACATTCATGGATTTAATGAATAGGGTTTGTAATCCGTTCCATGATAAATATGTGATAGTGTTCATAGATGACATTCTGATTTACTCGAAAAGCCAAGAGGAGCATGGCAGACACTTGCGAGAAGTGTTAGACGTCTTGAATACGGAGAAGCTGTATGCAAAGTTCTCCAAATGTGATTTTTGGATTCGTGAAGTCCAATTCTTGGGTCACGTGGTCAACCAGGAAAGGAAAATGGTTGATCCAGCAAAGATTGAAGCGGTGATGAAGTGAGAACAACCAAAAAGTCCCACGGAGAACCGAAGCTTTTTAGGATTAGTCGGGTATTACCGAAGATTTATCCAAGGCTTTTCTTCGATTGATACTCCATTAACAGCTTTGACCCACAAAGGAGCTACTTATGCTTGGAATGATAAGCATAAAAAAACATTTGAGAAGCTAAAGAAGAAGCTATGCGAGGCACCGATACTTTCTCTACCCGATGGATTTGAAGACTTTGGTGTTTATAGCGATGCGTCTGGGGTTGGATTGGGTTGTGTTTTGACCTAAAGAGAAAAGGTGATAGCATATGCGTCTCGACAGTTGAAGGAGCATGAAAAGAACTACCCTACTCATGATTTGGAGTTGGCAGCGGTAGTTTTCGCTCTGAAAATATGGAGGCATTACCTCTATGGCACGAAGTGCAAACTTTTCACTGATCATAAGAGTCTCCAATATCTCTTTAATCGGAAAGAGTTAAATATGAGGCAATGACGCTGACTGGAGTTACTCAAGGACTACGATTGTGAGATACTTTACCATCCCGGTAAAGCTAATGTTGTCGTTGATGCTCTTAGTCGGAAAGTCAATCTTGAAAGAAAGAGGCCAAGAGCGTTGAGAATTGAAGTTGTCTCGATAATTGTCGAGAGTATAAAGAAAGCTCAAGAGGAAGCTTCTGAGAAGAATGACCGAAAGGAAGAACGTTTGGACAAAATGTAGGTGTTCGGTATAAACAGTCATGGACTGAAGGTGTTCCAAGATCGGATTTGGATACCTAAGTCCGGAGGAATTAGAGATGTTCTGATGGAAGAAGCTCACAAGACCATGTACTCGATTCATCCTAGCAGCACTAAAATGTATAGAGACCTAAAACCCTACTAGTGGTGGCCAACGACGAAGCTTGATGTTGCAAAGTATGTGGACGAGTGTGTGACTTGTGCGAGAGTCAAGACACAACATCAGAAACCATATGGGAGTTTAGAACCTTTACCTGTGCCTATGGGTAAATGGGAAGACATTGCGATGGATTTTGTCACTAAAGTACCCAGAACAAAAAGTGGTCACGACATGATTTGGGTGGTCGTTGATCGATTCACTAAGAGTGCGCATTTCATAGCAGCCAATGAGAAATGGTCTATGGAAAAGCTTGCGAATTCTTACATGAAGGAAATTGTGAGGCTTCATGGTGTTCCGTTAACGATTGTGTCAGATCGTGACAGCCGTTTCACCTCATGATTTTGGAAAAGTCTACAAGAGGAAATGGGTACCAAGTTATGTTTAAGTACAGCTTACCATCCGCAGACTGATGGTCAGAGTGAAAGAATAATACAAACACTTGAAGATATGCTAAGAGCATATACCCTGGAATTCCTAGGTAACTGGGATAAACATTTACCTTTGGTAGAATTTTCCTATAATAATAGTTTTCACTCGAGCATAAAGTTGGCACCTTATCAAGCTTTGTACGGACAAAAGTGTCGTACGCCGTCGTGTTGGCTTGAGGCTGGGGAAAATAATTTTATGGGTCCAGAGATGGTCCATCAAATTGCTGAAAAGTTGAAAATAATTAGAGAAAGAATGTTAGCAGCTCAGGATCGTCAAAAGATCTATGCTGACAAGAAGCGAAGGCCGATGACTTTTGAAGTTGGAGATTCGGTTTTGCTTAAATTCTCGCCGTGGAAGGGACTTATAAGATTTGGTAAAAGGGGAAAGTTGAGTCCAAGGTTTATTGGACCGTTTAAAGTTCTTCAGAGGATTGGGAACCAAGCTTACAAGCTAGAACTACCAGAAGAACTGAATGGTATTCATAACACTTTCCATGCGTGTTATTTGATGAAATTCATGGGAGAAGTTCCTGATATAATTCCAATTTTTGAATTGAGAATTGATGAAAACAAGAGGTTAATTTAAGAACCAGAAGCAATTGTTGACCGAAAGACTAAGACGCTTCGACGCAAGATGGTCGAATTAGTGCTTGTCCATTGGAAACATACAAATGGGCCAAATCTCACTTTGGAAACGGAGAGTGACATGTTGAGTCGCTATCCGCATTCGTTTGTTGATGTGTGATTCCGAGGACGGAATCATTAAGGAGGAGAGAATTGTAACGCCCGCGTTTCCAGGCTAGGCATTATCATTGATGTAATAGTCTAGGTTAACCCTTGTAACTCTTTTTGGAGTATTAATGATGAAATATTTGAGTATTATGTGAATTATGTGTTTATTTTCTTAATTATTATAATTTAGTGAATTAAGAATAAAATAAGCGTCAAAATTAAAGTATGAGATAAGCCTGATATCTTTGCATAAATATGTAGTGGTCGAAACAAGGATTCCAAGGATATAAAGAATGCCGAAATCCGAGTTATAACGAAGAAGTTATGACTTATCGAAGTTTCGCGACAGAACCGACAACGCTGAATGACGTAAAAAGTGAAATTTATATTAGAGCGATATTTAGCCTTAGTGATTTAAACGAAATTTGTAGAGTTCGTTAAACCGATAGCGTGCATAAAAAGAACGTCCAAATCTGACTTCGTATGAGGAAGTTATGACTTTTCTAAGTTTCAACTTAGCACTATGCAGCCCGAATACTCGAGTTGAGACCGAGTGGTTTTTAGCCGAAACAATCTAAATTAGAATCGAAGATCTCGTTAATTGTAGTGAAACGATGAAAATATAGGCGAAAACGGACGTAGGATGAAGAAGTTATGAATTTATAACGGAGTTTTCCTGTCCCGGCCTACTAAAAATAAATAATAAAAATAAAGTCAAAATCAGCCGACGAAGTCTATACGAAAGTTGTAGAGCGGAGTCTTACCTACGCGTGGATATAAAGAACGTCGAAAACGGAGTTCGTATGAAGAAGATATGAATTTTTGAAGTTTATTAAATAATTAAAATATAAATTTAATTAATAAATCCGATATTATCCGAAGGGGAGTCACCAGACTGATCCAAACCACGCCCAACGTAAGGCTGTACGCCCAACGTACAACGAAGCATGACGAACCTCGCACTCGAGTTCTTCGGATACGTAAGCAGTGACGATTCCGGAGGAGTACGCCCCGCGTAAAGGCATTACGCCCAACGTAATGCGAGGCTTCAGCCTCTATAAATAGCATGCGAGGGCATCCGACTCTTTTGCTCATTTTCTCTCCTATCTTTCCCGTTTTGCATCAATTTACATGCAAGAAATATCCCGAAGCCCCAAAGATCCCGAGAAGTGTAATTCCCGAGCCAAAGCTCTGCCCGCGAGGAGTCCGGTTTTTGTGAAGATCTTCAGATCTACCGAAGAATACTACTTCTACAAGCCGTAGTGTTGTCCGATCATCTTCTGATCAAGTGAGTGTGTAGTTACTTTCTTCTATCGCATAATTATGAAGTATTTTATACGAAATATGTGTTATGTGTATATTTTGTGGTTATATGTGTGAATGTATATTCACTTTCTTTTATCTAATATATATAATTTATTCTCTATGAAATACGTGTTATGTGTATGTGTCTCATCTGTTGTTTGGAATATGTATTGAATGAGAATGCTATATAGGTTTAAACTATGTATAAAAATATATATTTTTATCTACTAATATGTTGGGTAGAACATGGGTAGATAGTTGACGTGTGATAAACAGATGAGAGGTCTTGATGTTGTTTTTGATTCAGTCATCTAGCGGAGTTTAGATGACGACCACAGACTTTTCTAGACAGTCATGTGGAACGCTAGCAGGTTCCCCACCTGTAGGTGTTAAGGAACTTGGGTGTTCATTCGCTGTACTCCATCCCCCTCATGGTTGCTTTATTTGACATATATTGTCGGGAAACCCCCGAATGCATGTGTTGTCGCCCCGATGAAATATTCTAAGACTAGGTCCCTTGTGTTAGTTGTTTTAGGGACGTAAAGTGAGAATAACAGGAATGGGTAATTGGATTATTGTTGGTTGGTGGAATTAAATATAATTATTTATTGTGGGTTGAAAACCCTATATGCTCACCAAGCTCCCAAGCCTGACCCACTCAGTTTAATTGTATTACAGGAAGTGGCGTAAGGGCATAAGATGGATGAATCATCAAGTTGTTTTGTTTACAAGTTTGTATATGTATATATTTGTTGAACGACTTGTAATGTTATCGTTTATGCTTTATGGTCTGTATCGGAACATGACATCCCGAGTTTTGATTATATAATGAAAATACATTTCTTAATGAAATGCTTTGGTAAATATTATTTTATCATACTTTGTTTTTGGGTACAAATTCCGCAACTCTTTCAAATCAAAAGTATTTACTCTGAAAATATTTCAAAAAGCATAAATGAAATCGGTCTTTTCTGGCCGAGATTTTGGGGATGTCACAGTTGGTATCAGAGCATTAGTTTAAGCGAACTAGGAATTTGTAGGATTTCTAGACTTAAACTTAAAATGCTAATTGAAATTTTGAGATGTTTGTCTGTTATATTTTAGACACGAGCACTAGTTTATTTTAGGAAATTTGTCTAAAATGCTTTTATGTGCGAAATGTTATATGTTGCCATATATGATATTATTTGTTCGGATCTATGGTCTGTTGCCGACCGGATCTGGAAACCTTACATGTGTAGGATTCTAAGCGTACGTCTACAAATTTAGAACTAGCATGTAAACGTTTCGGAGTGATAAGGATGATTTGAATATCTATCATGAATAAGGATCTAATTTCACCTTATTCGGTGTGTAGATCAAAAATGGTGAGAACAAGAAGTGGAATTGGAAATGCTGATGAAAACAGGAATCAACCACCAGTGATTGAGCAAATCCCTGTCGTAGCAGCAGCACCTGAGCCGATAACAATGGTTGGTGTACAATTGATGATTCAGACGATGTTGGATTGTCAGATGGATGAAATGAGACGTTTGCTTCAACATAATCGTGAAGAACTGTCAATTCAAGTGGAAGAGCCCGAATTGAATGAAGGGCACTCGGAAGGTGGAAACTTCAGTGGGTCTGTTGGTCAAGCCAACCCACCGATAGTTAGGCAAAACAACCATGACGGAAGGAATGATGGAATAGGATGAAAGTACAAGGACTTTCTAACTTGCAAACCATCGACCTTCACTGGAAAGGAGGACCCGATCGGAGTGATGGATTGGATCTCCGAAATGGAGTTAGCCTTCATGACTTGTGGCTGCAGAGACAAGTTGCAGACTACCTATGCAGTGTGTCAGTTCCGAGGTGGAGCCATTCGTTGGTGGAACACTCTAGGGAAGACTTTGAGCCCTAATGAGCCACTGCAATTGACATGGGCAGAGTTCTTGGCGCAGTTCAATCGCAAGTTCTGCTCGACTCAAAATCTGTTGGAATTGGAGAACAAGTTTCTGACATTGACAAAGGGGAGCATGTCAGTTGATGAATACACAAATGCTTTCACAGACAAGATGGAGTTTGCTTTGCGCATCGTGCCAGATGAGTTGACAAAGGTTGACCGATACGCAAAAGGACTCCCATTGGAGTATGCGGTGCCAGTTCGTCAGGCACCTACTCTTGAGGCAGCTATCTAGGCTGCCAAGTCTGTTGAGGACATGATCAAGGGAAGAACTGCCAGCAAGGTTGAAGTTGGCGAGAATAGAAAGTTTGAAGGAACTTCAGGTTCCAACAAGAAAAGCAAATTTTCGAAGCCTGATTCGAAAAAGTTTGGAGGAAAATGAGGCGAAGCAAAATGGTGTGAGAAGTGCAAGAAAAAGCACTTTGGGAAATGTAGTGAGGATGTAACCTGCTACAAGTGTGGAAAAATTGGGCATTTTTCCAATGAGTGCCCGTCCAACAAAAGGATGTGCTTTGGTTGTAACGAGGAAGGGCACATTTTGAAAGACTGTCCGAAAAAGAAGGAGACAGCTAAGCCCAACATTCCACCAAAGCCGAAGGCGAGAGCCTTCCAGATGACACTTGAGGCTACGAAAGATGAAGCTGATGTCGCTTCAGGTACCTTTCTCGTAAACGAATTACCTGCTCAAATTTTGTTTGATTCTGGAGCCAACTACTCCTTTATTTTGCATAAGTTTGGTAAGAAACTAGCTTTGCCTGTTGATAGACTAGATAATGCTTTATTAGTCGAAGTTGCTAGTGGCAGGTTTGTACCTGTTAGCCATCGTATGAAAAACATCTTAATTGACCTTAATAGGAATAAGTTTCACGAGGAATTATTACCTATCGAACTTAATGGTTTCAACATCGTTCTGGGAATGTATTGGCTTAGCACCAATGACGCTAAGATATTGTGTAGAAAGAAGATAGTAAAAGTAACCCGCCAGGGAAAGAGTCATTTATGGTGTACGGGGACAAATGGCGAGTAAATTCTGGAATCATTTCCCTAATGAATGCCAGAAAGTGTTTGACCAAGGGATGTACATCATATCTAGCATTCGTGAGCGATGCTAAGAAGCAAAAGAATGTGATACAGAGTATACCAGTGGTGTGTGATTATCCGGAAGTATTTCCCGAAGATCTTCCTGGATTACCACCTGATAGACAAGTAGAGTTCAGAATAGACTTGCTACCAGCAACAACGCCAATAGATAAAGCACCTTATCGATTAGCACCGACGGAGATGAAGGAGCTGATGATGCAACTTCAGGAGTTATTGGACAAAGGTTTCATTAGACCTAGTTCATCACCCTGGGGAGCTCCGGTGTTATTCGTGAAGAAGAAAGATGGAAGTATGAGAATGTGCATCGATTACAGAGAATTGAACAAGGCAACAATAAAGAATAGATACCCGTTGCCAAGGATTGATGACCTGTTTGATCAATTGCAAGGTTCGAGCTATTTCTCAAAGATCGATCTAAGGTCAGGATATCATCAGCTAAAAGTGAGAGAGCAGGATATCGAGAAGACTGCTTTCAGAACATGATATGGACACTATGAGTTCTTGGTTATGTCGTTTGGACTAACCAACGCTCCAGCAACATTCATGGATTTAATGAATAGGGTTTGTAATCCGTTCCATGATAAATATGTGATAGTGTTCATAGATGACATTCTGATTTACTCGAAAAGCCAAGAGGAGCATGGCAGACACTTGCGAGAAGTGTTAGACGTCTTGAATACGGAGAAGCTGTATGCAAAGTTCTCCAAATGTGATTTTTGGATTCGTGAAGTCCAATTCTTGGGTCACGTGGTCAACCAGGAAAGGAAAATGGTTGATCCAGCAAAGATTGAAGCGGTGATGAAGTGAGAACAACCAAAAAGTCCCACGGAGAACCGAAGCTTTTTAGGATTAGTCGGGTATTACCGAAGATTTATCCAAGGCTTTTCTTCGATTGATACTCCATTAACAGCTTTGACCCACAAAGGAGCTACTTATGCTTGGAATGATAAGCATAAAAAAACATTTGAGAAGCTAAAGAAGAAGCTATGCGAGGCACCGATACTTTCTCTACCCGATGGATTTGAAGACTTTGGTGTTTATAGCGATGCGTCTGGGGTTGGATTGGGTTGTGTTTTGACCTAAAGAGAAAAGGTGATAGCATATGCGTCTCGACAGTTGAAGGAGCATGAAAAGAACTACCCTACTCATGATTTGGAGTTGGCAGCGGTAGTTTTCGCTCTGAAAATATGGAGGCATTACCTCTATGGCACGAAGTGCAAACTTTTCACTGATCATAAGAGTCTCCAATATCTCTTTAATCGGAAAGAGTTAAATATGAGGCAATGACGCTGACTGGAGTTACTCAAGGACTACGATTGTGAGATACTTTACCATCCCGGTAAAGCTAATGTTGTCGTTGATGCTCTTAGTCGGAAAGTCAATCTTGAAAGAAAGAGGCCAAGAGCGTTGAGAATTGAAGTTGTCTCGATAATTGTCGAGAGTATAAAGAAAGCTCAAGAGGAAGCTTCTGAGAAGAATGACCGAAAGGAAGAACGTTTGGACAAAATGTAGGTGTTCGGTATAAACAGTCATGGACTGAAGGTGTTCCAAGATCGGATTTGGATACCTAAGTCCGGAGGAATTAGAGATGTTCTGATGGAAGAAGCTCACAAGACCATGTACTCGATTCATCCTAGCAGCACTAAAATGTATAGAGACCTAAAACCCTACTAGTGGTGGCCAACGACGAAGCTTGATGTTGCAAAGTATGTGGACGAGTGTGTGACTTGTGCGAGAGTCAAGACACAACATCAGAAACCATATGGGAGTTTAGAACCTTTACCTGTGCCTATGGGTAAATGGGAAGACATTGCGATGGATTTTGTCACTAAACTACCCAGAACAAAAAGTGGTCACGACATGATTTGGGTGGTCGTTGATCGATTCACTAAGAGTGCGCATTTCATAGTAGCCAATGAGAAATGGTCTATGGAAAAGCTTGCGAATTCTTACATGAAGGAAATTGTGAGGCTTCATGGTGTTCCGTTAACGATTGTGTCAGATCGTGACAGTCGTTTCACCTCATGATTTTGGAAAAGTCTACAAGAGGAAATGGGTACCAAGTTATGTTTAAGTACAGCTTACCATCCGCAGACTGATGGTCAGAGTGAAAGAATAATACAAACACTTGAAGATATGCTAAGAGCATATACCCTGGAATTCCTAGGTAACTGGGATAAACATTTACCTTTGGTAGAATTTTCCTATAATAATAGTTTTCACTCGAGCATAAAGCTGGCACCTTATCAAGCTTTGTACGGACAAAAGTGTCGTACGCCGTCGTGTTGGCTTGAGGCTGGGGAAAAGAATTTTATGGGTCCCGAGATGGTCCATCAAATTGCTAAAAAGTTGAAAATAATTAGAGAAAGAATGTTAGCAGCTCAGGATCGTCAAAAGATCTATGCTGACAAGAAGCGAAGGCCGATGACTTTTGAAGTTGGAGATTCGGTTTTGCTTAAATTCTCGCCGTGGAAGGGACTTATAAGATTTGGTAAAAGGGGAAAGTTGAGTCCAAGGTTTATTGGACCGTTTAAAGTTCTTCAGAGGATTGGGAACCAAGCTTACAAGCTAGAACTACCAGAAGAACTGAATGGTATTCATAACACTTTCCATGCGTGTTATTTGATGAAATTCATGGGAGAAGTTCCTGATATAATTCCAATTTTTGAATTGAGAATTGATGAAAACAAGAGGTTAATTTAAGAACCAGAAGCAATTGTTGACCGAAAGACTAAGACGCTTCGACGCAAGATGGTCGAATTAGTGCTTGTCCATTGGAAACATACAAATGGGCCAAATCTCACTTTGGAAACGGAGAGTGACATGTTGAGTCGCTATCCGCATTCGTTTGTTGATGTGTGATTCCGAGGACGGAATCATTAAGGAGGAGAGAATTGTAACGCCCGCGTTTCCAGGCTAGGCATTATCATTGATGTAATAGTCTAGGTTAACCCTTGTAACTCTTTTTGGAGTATTAATGATGAAATATTTGAGTATTATGTGAATTATGTGTTTATTTTCTTAATTATTATAATTTAGTGAATTAAGAATAAAATAAGCGTCAAAATTAAAGTATGAGATAAGCCTGATATCTTTGCATAAATATGTAGTGGTCGAAACAAGGATTCCAAGGATATAAAGAATGCCGAAATCCGAGTTATAACGAAGAAGTTATGACTTATCGAAGTTTCGCGACAGAACCGACAACGCTGAATGACGTAAAAAGTGAAATTTATATTAGAGCGATATTTAGCCTTAGTGATTTAAACGAAATTTGTAGAGTTCGTTAAACCGATAGCGTGCATAAAAAGAACGTCCAAATCTGACTTCGTATGAGGAAGTTATGACTTTTCTAAGTTTCAACTTAGCACTATGCAGCCCGAATACTCGAGTTGAGACCGAGTGGTTTTTAGCCGAAACAATCTAAATTAGAATCGAAGATCTCGTTAATTGTAGTGAAACGATGAAAATATAGGCGAAAACGGACGTAGGATGAAGAAGTTATGAATTTATAACGGAGTTTTCCTGTCCCGGCCTACTAAAAATAAATAATAAAAATAAAGTCAAAATCAGCCGACGAAGTCTAAACGAAAGTTGTAGAGCGGAGTCTTACCTACGCGTGGATATAAAGAACGTCGAAAACGGAGTTCGTATGAAGAAGATATGAATTTTTGAAGTTTATTAAATAATTAAAATATAAATTTAATTAATAAATCCGATATTATCCGAAGGGGAGTCACCAGACTGATCCAAACCACGCCCAACGTAAGGCTGTACGCCCAACGTACAACGAAGCATGACGAACCTCGCACTCGAGTTCTTCGGATACGTAAGCAGTGACGATTCCGGAGGAGTACGCCCCGCGTAAAGGCATTACGCCCAACGTAATGCGAGGCTTCAGCCTCTATAAATAGCATGCGAGGGCATCCGACTCTTTTGCTCATTTTCTCTCCTATCTTTCCCGTTTTGCATCAATTTACATGCAAGAAATATCCCGAAGCCCCAAAGATCCCGAGAAGTGTAATTCCCGAGCCAAAGCTCTGCCCGCGAGGAGTCCGGTTTTTGTGAAGATCTTCAGATCTACCGAAGAATACTACTTCTACAAGCCGTAGTGTTGTCCGATCATCTTCTGATCAAGTGAGTGTGTAGTTACTTTCTTCTAACGCATAATTATGAAGTATTTTATACGAAATATATGTTATGTGTATATTTTGTGGTTATATGTGTGAATGTATATTCACTTTCTTTTATCTAATATATATAATTTATTCTCTATGAAATACGTGTTATGTGTATGTGTCTCATCTGTTGTTTGGAATATGTATTGAATGAGAATGCTATACAGGTTTAAACTATGTATAAAAATATATATTTTTATCTACTAATATGTTGGGTAGAACATGGGTAGATAGTTGACGTGTGATAAACAGATGAGAGGTCTTGATGTTGTTTTTGATTCAGTCATCTAGCAGAGTTTAGATGACGACCACAGACTTTTCTAGACAGTCATGTGGAACGCTAGCAGGTTCGCCACCTGTAGGTGTTAATGAACTTGGGTGTTCATTCGCTGTACTCCATCCCCCTCATGGTTGCCTCATCGAGTGGAATCACAAGAGTCTCATCGGATAGGCACTTTTTCAAGTTCGAGACGTGGAAGGTAGGATGTATGTTACTAAGCTCGTGGGGTAGGTTGAGTTTGTAAGCTACGGGGCCTATTCTGGCGAGAATCTCGAAAGGCCCTATGTACCTTGGGTTTAGCTTTCCTCGTTTTCCAAAGCGTATCGTGCCCTTCCAGGGTGAGACTTTCAAAAGGACTCGGTCTCCCACCTGGAATTCCAAAGGTTTTCTTCGTTTGTCTGCGTAGCTTTTCTGTCGATCCCTAGCGGCTTTTAATCGTTTGCGAATCTGTGCAATCTTCTCAGTCGTTTCTCGAATGATCTCCGGACCCGTGAGGGAGCTGTCAGGAACTCGTCCTTTGGCGAACTGAGTGTCACCCACCTCAGCCCAGCACAGAGGGGATCTGCACTTCCGACCGTATAGGGCTTCAAATGGAGCTGCCTTGATGCTCGTATGATAACTATTGTTGTAGGAAAACTCCACAAGGGGTAAGTGTGTATCCCACGCTTTACCAAAGTCAATCACATAGGCTCGCAGCATATCCTCTAAGGTTTGGATCGTCCTCTCACTTTGTCCGTCAGTCTGCGGGTGGTAGGCTATACTCATGTCCAATCTCGTCTCTAATGCTTTTTGCAGTGATTGCCAAAATCTCGAAGTAAACCTACTATCTCTATCAGAGATAATAGATACAGGGACACCATGTAGTCATACTATCTCCTTAATGTATGTTCTGGTGAGTTTCTCCATCTTATATGTTTCTTTGATAGGTAAGAAGTGTGCGGACTTGGTCAGTCTGTCGACGATGACCCATATGGTATCCAACCCACCCGTTGTCTTGGGTAGCTTGGTTATGAAATCCATGGCGATCCGCTCCCTCTTCCATTCCAGTATCTCCGGCTGTTGGAGAAGACCTAATGGCTTCTGGTATTCGACCTTGACCTTTGCGCAAGTAAGGCATTTACTCACGAAGGTAGCAATCTCTGCTTTCATGTTAGGCCACTAGTATAGCTTTTTGAGATCCAGATACATCTTATCTAAACCTGGGTGAACGGAGTACCGAGTGTTGTGTGCTTCCTTCATGACCAAGTCTCTGAAACCACCGTGGCGCGGAGTCCATATTCGGTCCATGAGATAATAGGCTCCATCACCTTTGACCTCCAAGTTCTTATCCATTCCACGCAGGGATTCTTCCGCCACATTCTCAGGCTTTAAGGCTTCGAGCTGAGCCTCCTTAATCTGTGCGGATAGATGCGAATGGATAGTCATTGTTAATGACTTGACCCTTCGACGAGTATACTCTTTTCTGCTTAGGGCGTCTGCTACTACATTGGCTTTTCCCGGGTGATAACGAATCTCGCAGTCGTAATCACTGAGTAGTTCGACCCACCATCGTTGTCTCATATTGAGCTCCTTCTGGTTCAGTATGTGTTGGAGGCTTTTATGATCAGTGTATATTATGCTCTTCGTTCCATACAAGTAATGTCTCCAAATCTTTAGAGCGAATACAACCGCCCCTAACTCGAGGTCGTGAGTGGTGTAGTTAACCTCATGTGTCTTCAGCTGCCTTGAGGCATAGGCAATGACCTTACCTCGTTGCATCAAGACACAACCGAGCCCTTGGTTCGATACATCGCAATATACCACAAAATCTTTTGTCCCTTCGGGAAGGGATAATACCGGTGCGGTGCATAGAGCTCACTTCAGGGTCTGGAATTCCTTCTCCTGTTTCTCTTCCCAGTCAAATGTTACGCCTTTCTGTGTCAACATGGTAAGAGGTTTAGCAATCCGAGAGAAGTTCTGAATGAATCTGCGGTAGTAGCCAGTGAGGCCTAGAAATTGACGAATTTTTGTAGGCGTCTTCGGTGCTGACCAGTTCTCGAAAGCTTTAATTTTGGATGGGTCCACGTGGATTCCTTCCTCACTAACCACGTGTCCTAAGAATTCAACCCTTCGGATCCAAAATTCGCACTTAGAGAACTTCGCGTATAACTTCTCCGATCGCAGGGTTTCTAGGACTCGTCGTAGATGATTCTTGTGTTCTTCCTCGCTCCGGGAGTAGACGAGTATATCATCTATAAAGACGATGACGAACCGATCTAAGTATGGACGACACACCCTATTCATAAAGTCCATGAACACTGCGGGTGCATTAGTCAGTCCAAATGGCATCACTACGAACTCGTAATGCCTGTAACGAGTTCGGAAGGTTGTCTTCGGAACATCCTCCTCAAGCACTCGCAACTGGTGATACCCGGACCTAAGATCAATCTTGGAAAAGTAACTCGCCCCTTGTAGTTGGTTGAATAGGTCGTTTATACGAGGGAGAGGGTAGCGATTTTTGATCATTAGTTTGTTGAGTTCCATATAACCGATGCACATACGAAATGATCCGTCCTTCTTCTTCACGAACAAGACCGGAGCTCCCCGGGGTGAGAAGCTTGGTCTTATAAAGCCCTTGCTGAGCAACTCGTTAAGTTGACCGGATAGTTCTTGCATTTCGTCAGGCGCTAAACGATAGGGCGACTTAGCTACGGGGGTAGCTCCTGGGACTAGGTCGATTTTGAACTCAACTTGATGTTTGGGAAGTAAACCTGGAAGCTCCTCTGGAAAGACGTCAGGGAAATCACATACGATAGGGATGTCTTTTGGATATCTTGCTTTCTGGCTCGTGTCGACAACGTGTGCAAGGAAGGCGCGATATTCCTTACGCAAGTATTTTTGGGCTTGAATACTTGAGATGATACGAAGGCTCGTACCGGGTTTATCTCCGTAGATCAACAAAGTTTCGTGATTCGGTGGATTTAGGCGAATGGCTTTGTCGAAGCATAGAATATCAGCGGGATGAAGACTCAACCAGTCCATGCCAACAATGACATCGAAACTCTTGATCGAGACTGGTATGAGATCGATTGGGAAAGAATGATCGTCTAATGTGAGGGTACAACCTATGTAAATTCCGTTAGAGCTTTCGGTCTTTCCGTTAGCCATTTCTATGACGAATGTTTCTTTTAGTGGGTGTGGGGATTGCTTAAGTAAGTGTTTAAAGTTTTGGTTTATGAAGCTTCTTTCTGCACCACTATCGAATAAGACACAGGCATAAGAGTTGTTGAGAAGGAACGTACCCGTGACTACTGCGGGATCCGCTACTGCTTCGTTGTGGCCAATAGTGAGTAGTCTTCCTGTTCCTCCCGCATTCCCAGCCTTCGGACATTTTTTCTTGAAATGGCCAGCTTCACCGCAGCCATAACAGGTCTGGGTCACTCCCGAACTAGGGACTTGCGAGATAGGTTTGGGTTGGGATCTGCAAAACCGGACAGTATGGCCCCTCCGGCCGCAGTTGGTGCATTGCAATTCACGGCAGGGGCCGTTGTGGTGGAAGGGGCACTTGGGCAGGTTCCCAACATAAGTTTTTGCTAGTGTAGGGGTAGCAGGGGTGGTGGCAGCATGGACAGCCACAATTTGTTGATCTTTGGAGGAGGGTTGGGTTTTCTTGCCCTTCATCTGACCCCAATGCTTCCTCTTTTTGTCAGTTGACTTGGGCGGTGCAGTGGCAGTTGTGGTTGCTGTAGCTGGAGTGGAAGGAGTTTCATGATCAATCAACCTGTGGGCCAACTCCTTGGCGCTGTCAAAGGTTGTAGGATGGGAAGATAGAACATTTCCTTGATACGGGGGTACTAAACCCCAGATGTATCGTTCGGTTTTCTTGCTTTCATATGGAATCATGTTAGGACACATAGCTACCAGGTCGCAGAACCTGGCCGTATAAGCCACTATGTCCGTTCCCTTCATCTTGAGGTTCCAAAGTTCCTCTTCAAGCTTCTGAACCTCCCCTCTAGGGCAGTACTCCTTTCTCAGTAGGTTCTTCAGTGTATCCCAACCCATGGCATTGGCTGTTACTAAAGAGAGTGAGTTGACATGGCCATTCCACCATGTCAGGGCCCTTTCGGTGAAGGTGGCAGCAACGAACTTGATTTTGCTTTCTTCGGGGCATGAGCACATTTTGAAAACAGCTTCAACTCTTTCGATCCATTGGGACAGAGCAAGGATTCCTCCGGTCCCATTGAAAAATGTGGGCTTACAGTTCATGAAATCTTTATAAGTACACCCTGGTGTACGAGAGGGAATTTCACCATGTCTGGAGTTGGTGTCCATTTCGGCTCCACTAGCATCGCCAGAATTCATTTGGGCAATGGCTGCCGTCACAGTTGCGGTTACGGCCGTTTGAAACAGCACTGTATTGAACTGCGGAGGAGGAGGAGGTGGAGGTGGGGTTTGAGTTGCAGGTCTGCCTCTGTTCGGGCGCTTGCGAGGAGGGATCTTTTACTGAAAGTTCATAGAGATGTTGATAATAGTAAAAGTCTATTGCAAGTATGATAAGAGGGTTTTATGGACTAAATTAACATAGACCAATAATCAGAGAGAGAGTCATAACAACAGAGTAGTTAACTGCCAATATTAATGGTATTCATGATGTAAAATGTGTTCAGGAAAAATGACCTAACAGTAGGTCTTACATCAAACCATAAGGGAAAACGTTGGCAGCCTAGGAGTTCAGTTAGGGTATTTTCATAGTTAGGAAATGTTTACAGAAAAGTGTCCTATTGAGAATATAAAAGGAGAGGCTAGTCCTTTAAACAAAAGAGGGATTAGTTGACATTTTCTACTGGCTACGGGTACCCCTTGGGTGAATCCTCAAGTCGGTCATTTGGCGTACAACTTCCAAAAGATGTCGTTCTTGAGCCCTCTGACGTGCTCGGAGTTCCCTAACCTCGGCTCAAGATGTAGCTAGCTGTTGCTACAGAGCCTCGTTGGTCCTCCTTGTCCTATCCATAGCTTCTTCAAGTTGGCGGATGCGAACAGTGTTGAGATTTGAGTTGGCATCCACTTCTACAACTCGGCCAATGGCTGCTTGACCTTGTTCGATGTTCCTGAAAATCCTTCAGACCATGATGGGCAGAACTCGGTCCTCTGATCCTCCCTCGCTTATGTCGTAGAAGCTTCAGTCTCCATTGTAAGGTAAAGGCTGACCCTGCTCCTCGCTCCATCGGTTCAAGGTTATTGCTCACATGGGAGTGGGACCTTGAAATGTCGGACGGGGGTTGGGGTTTGGAGCTTCAGGGGGTAGGTTGTTAACTTCTGGCTCGGAGCTGGAGCTATCCGAAAAGCCTTCTGCGTGATGATCATCCAAAGGGATCGGGTGATCATCTTCTGGCTCCTCATCGAGCCATCCTCCATTGCCCTGGTTTGGATAATACGGATCGCCGGGGTAGTGGAAGCCAGCCATGGTAACTACGCGAGAAAGGGGGAAAGAAAGGTTAATATACGTACTAATCTAGGATACTTATAAGATGGGTCGTTATTAGTCGACTCAATACTTGCGTAGTGCATACAAATTACATGTAACCGAAGCAGGATAGTCCTTCGAATAAGCAACCCTAACTTCAGATCCCCAATCAAACAAGAACAGGAAATGAAACAAAGGCCACGGATTCTGAGTCTATAACACCCTAGTCACATGTAACCGTGGTGTATCCACTTAGCAACTATTGTCCTACCAGTAACGACCCTTTTAGTTATCACATACGTAGTTAGTAGAATGCAGAATACTCCTATAGCATTCTTTTTCTAACGTTCCTGTGGTAGCGTTGGTAAGTTTTTAGACTTGTTGCAACACCACAATCACTCTTAGGCACATGCTAGTCACTCCTGGAAAAATGTAGTTGATCAGGCTACATCCACCCAGATGTGATTATATGTCTCTAAGCCTAATTGTGCTGTTCAACAATCTTAATACTTTTGTTATGTTCTAGTATGATACCGACCCTTTTGTAGTGGTGAGTATATATATATATATATATATATATATATATATATATATATATATATATATATACACACTTAATTAAATATTTTAGTATTTAGAAGTATATATTCTTGGTCAGAGTGTTTTAGTCCCGAAGTGTTTATAGTTCATATATCTTTTATAGGTTGATATACTTGATTCACTATAAACAATGCTCTAATACCAATCTGTCACACCCCAAAACCGATGAATGGCGGAATGCGTTCTGGGGTGGAGGACGTCATGTACAGTATCATAACAATAGCATATTAGTAAAAACAAACGACAACAACCATTGCATGTATATAGTATATTTAATTACAAATGTGTTCTGTAGAGTTTAATAGACACCAAAAGCATAACAAAATAAAAGATGGGTCTTGTATGTGCTCCATCTTCTCCAAAAGCTGCACCTGTACATGTCTATCTTTGCCCTGAGGATACAAGTTATTTTGAAAACGAGTATCAGCATAAAGCTGGTGAGTTCATAAGAATTTAGTGTCGTTGTTGTATAGAAGTGCTTACAAACTTATAGTATAAAAACTAAAATCTATGTTTATAAGTAGTAGAAATCCCTAGAAAATCCTATGTTTTCCAGAAAAGTACATTGTAAGTTAAATCCTTTGGGTTGTGTGTAAGTATTATCATTGAAAACCTTCAGTTATAAAAGTACGGTAATAAATCTCATGTGAGTAACATAGATGAAGAAAAGTTATGCCCATTGACAGTAGTAGTGGTGCAAACTTCCATTAGTAATAGATACTTACTTACTTCGGGATGTTAGCTTAGACTTAAGTCTTAGTGTATTAATTTAAATAAAGGTGTAACCCTCATGTAATCCAGACTGGATGATAATAGAGAACCCGATGACCTTCCCGGTCATGCGTAGTGTAGTGATGTAGTGCCACCCCTGGGCCTAGTCGGCTCGGATTGTAGTTAACAGTCGGGATGTAATAGTGTCTGCCCCGTATAGATCTATACATGTAGTGTTGCCTTCTTTCCGGAAAGCCCTGGTCACATGGTGTAAGCGCGGTAGAGTGTCTTATAGAGGGATAGTGTGTTATACTCCGGATTAGTGTATTCTTTTCTATTATAGTATAGTAGTCTTTTTGTATAGTTCATAGAGTGTTCTCTTATACGTGTATTAACTTGTAATAATAGCAGTTATAGTGAGTATAGCAGTAGTAGAGGTAACGAGCAGTAGTCTTAACTATACATATTATAGTTAACTAGAGTGTATGATTTCCTGTCTTTGAACAACAAAGGTATTGAATAAGATGAAAACTTTCATATCTAACACAAATATATATGATATATAACTAAGAAATCAACGACAGTCGGACAAATAACAGATACCCTAAGACCACATCAAACAAGAACAGGAAATAAGGCGAGCTATCAGTCCTAAGTCCTTCAAGCCTTACTTATATAAATATATTAGTGTAGATATATATATATATATATATATATATATATATATATATATATATTTAAAAGAAAAATGATTTAAACACAGTTTTGAATATAGTTTGACAACATTTTTATCTAAAAAAAATGCATTTGATAAATAACTAAAACAGTTTTATTGATAGCAGCTAAAGTGTAGAAAAACCCCTTTTGATGATAATTTGTGAATCATATATGATTTCATAATAAAAACTTGTAGAATTATACTTGTATCCCCCCCCTAAAAAAAAGCATGTAAAAACATTTAGAAAGGTTCATTAAGGGGTATGAACTCACAGTTTATTGTAGGGTTCGAGTATGCGATTTGTATGAGTGTCGAGTGTCAACGGATGCTCTGAACGTACGTAGCCCCTATTTATTACATGGTGACACATATATCAGTTAGAGCTAAGGTGTTTCATGACTAAACATGATGTGAAATCCTTCCTAAGGGCTTGGAATCACTAAGACTAAGTGTCCCATGTTCTATACCCAATGATCTATGCAAGTTTAAGGCCAAATATGAGTATGAGGGTGTGTGTATGGCCATAAAGGTGAGTGTGCGGCTGGGGTATGCGGCCAAACTTGTGAGTGAGTCTGCACACTAGAGTGTGCGACCGTACAGGGTGTGTGTGCGGCCGTACACAGGGGTGTGCGGCCGTACGCTCCTTGCTTGAATCCCATGTGTCGATTATGTGGCCTTACTCTCACTTTGGAGGGTATTATGAGTGTGTGTGCGGCCACCTGATGAAGGTGTGCGGCCGCACTCCTTCATAGGATGAAGAAAATGAAGAACATTATGACTTTGCGGTTTGGATTCAAGTGTTTTACCTCTATAACAAGCTAAATGATGGTGTTCTTCACGTTTTGGGAGCCTTCCAGGTGTTTTTGGGAGGCTTTCTAGAGAGAGAAAGTATAGAGAGAGAAAGGATGCAACTAAAAGTGAATGGAAGGGGGTCCTCCACTTTATATAGGGTTGATGTGAGGCTGGAGGGGTTTGCTGCTGGGTGTGCGGCTGGCTTGGCCGCACACACCTCTCTTGGTGTGTTTGACTGGATTTTGTGATGCAACACCCTTCCTAATCGTTCCTAAGGTCCATATCTATGATATATTAAGCCTAAAACACTAGCGCGGACTCAATATACTATTAAAAGATGCTAAATTCAAGTGAATTATAGATATATGGATCGATTGCTCAGTGTAAAAGTGTCAGGTTGTCACAGTAAGGCCATGAGTGGTAACCATGGTTGGTTGGAGGTGTTTTAAGATTGCAATGGGTTCGTAGCAATCACCAGTTCAAGGTAAACCATTAGTAGAAATGGTTGAGTGTGATGGGGAATCAATTCGTGCCTTGGGCATGTCGGTCAGGGGTTGTCGAGAAGTATTCTCTGTTTTGGGTTGAGGACCGTTGGGGTCCAGGTCGGAGTCGAGCCTGTATAGCTTTGGATGAGTAAGACCCATGGGCGAGGCCTATGTGATTATGATAGATCGGGAGGGTCCTGGTAGAGACTGTTGGGTTAAGGTATCGGATCCTGAGTTGTAGGATCATGTGGGGGATCAGTGTGTGTCACAGAGGGGTTTTAGGCTGGGTAGCCTTGCTATTTGGAATCTTGGAAACCCGGTGGTTGGACCAGGTGCGATGCTGGTAGTCTCATAAATGGTCTGGGGGTAATTATTTATCGGTCACTTGAGGTTTCATCGGGAATTGGAAGAGTGTGGTGTGGAATGAAAGTGTAGAATCGTGAATCTCAGGTTATGAGTGAAGTATTAAATTGGTTTTGGGTAAGATCTCGAGTCGGTTATCGCGCGTGTTTTGTACAGGATTTCATTTCAGTGGAATAAGAAATTGGGGTATCTGTATGCCAAAGACATCAATCGTAGGGTTCAAGGGTCAAGAATATGTTTAGTTTTAATGGCAATCGAGTCATTGTGTTGCGTCTTGGGTTGGTTATGCCTGCGAGAGAGCCTCAACATGTTGGTAATCAGGAGAAGGTAGGTCGTTGGAGACCGAGTATGTTATGAGACTACAGTTGGTCTCGTGGTATTCTTTTAGTAGTAAGTTTGGTGTCAATGTGGTTTAGGGTATTATCGCCAGATAAGGTTTTTCTCGGAAGTCGCGTGGGGATACTGTGTGTTTGTATGTTCTTTGGCTCAACAATCGGGTAGGAGCTCGGTGCTTTCAGTCAGTTGGAAAACAAGTTGGGACCAAGGAGGTATCGACTGCCTTTGGGAAGCAGATATATGGCAACAAGGCAAGTCGGAGTGGTCTTAGTGATTTGGGCTTCGTGTGAGGAGTTGCTTGTATCTGGGGGAATATTTTAAGTCACTCGTAGTTGGATTAAATAATATCAGAGTGGTTGATTGGACCCTGTTGCGCAGCTCTCGTATGAGTCTAACCATTGCAAAGAGGAATTTTCTACTCGAAGGATTATCCGAACCTTCTGTCAAGTGCAAGTATTCTGCAGTTGTTTACGATCAATGGTTTTGTTCCATTGGAAACAAAAAGATAATCAGGGTTGGAAGTACTGTGATAGTCTGATAATCATGAGGAAGTGGTATGACAGTGGTTCAGTGTGGGGGGTTTGTCAGGAATGCAGATCAATTTGAGGTTTCGAGTTTCGGGAGAGATAGAAGTGTTTTTTTGCAAGGGGGTTTAAGGTTCGTTCTTTTTGGTAAGTTCTACTAGGGTTGGTTTCAGTTGCCTTGGGAAAGTTGTAGTATTCTCGAATTGTGGTGGTGTTGTCCAAATTATTGGACGTGTTGAGAAAGGTAAGGACGGATTTTGAGGACAAAATCTAATTTAAGTGGGGTAGAGTTGTAACGCCTTGTTTCGATTTGCTCCCAGGTTGGGGATGGTGATCAGACTGGGTATTATTATGCTTCGGATCCTCGAGGAGTTGGGTTTTAGACTCATTTGGGGTTGGATAAGGTATTTCAGATGGTTCAGGTATTCGGTTTGTGTTTTAGGAATCTAAGGGCATTTTGGTAATTTGTCAGCTCGGGCTTTTATGGAAAGCGGATGTTCATTCGGGATATCATATGGCGAGCATGAATTGATAATAGTGTAGAGCGTCTTGATACCTTTTTATGGATATATACATGGTTGAAATCGGAGTTGTATCGAGAGAGTTATGACCTTTGGAAGAATTAGTGTTTGGGGAAAACCCTAGTACGCGGGGCGTACCAGGAAGGTACGCGCGGCGTACTGATGCGAAGCTGGTTACACAAGGCGTATTGTATAGTACGCGCAATGTAGGTGCGAGTTTGGGTCGGGGTGCGAGACCTCGTACGCTGGGCGTACAAAGGGCAGATTGAAAACCCTAATTTCAGGGTTGTATCCTATATAAGCATGATGTTAGCTTCTTTCTTCATTTCCTAAGTCAGCCCCACCCTCTAAAACCCCAGAATTCGTCCTTAAGTCTTCATGGTGGCATCTTGAGCTAATGGTGTCTATTTTTGGTGTATTTGGTCCATTTTTAAGAAGATGGAGCTTGGTGCAAGGATGGGAATCAAGGATGAGCTTATGGATCTTGCTTATGTGTCTCATTTCCAGCTTGTTGGAGGTATAAATCTTTGAACTTGATCATTGATGTCTTAGATCTACCATTTATGAGTATTGGTTCATTTTGGTCCTAAGAACGAGATCTAGTGGTCTTGATTCCATTCTAGGAGCATTGAGTCGCCCCTCTTAGTGTTTATGAGGTTCACGATAAAGTTGGCATCTTCAGAGTTTAAATCCATCCATGCATGAGTTGGAGCCATTTTCATGATATTAGAATGTTATATTTTGAGTTTGGGTTCATTTGGGACATGCAAAGTCACAAAGTCAGCGACTTTATGGGTCTAGACGTTGTTTAGGACACATATATGTGGTTTGGACCTATGGGCTAAGCATTAAGTGCTTAATGGCACATGTAGGATTAAGAGGGGAGTACGTTGGGCGTACAAGTCTATACGCGCAGCGTACAAACTGAATATGCCCTGCGTACTCAGTCAGATTGGACTTCGCAATTGTGGGCCTCGAGCTGGGCCATTTCTTGGACTTAGTTGCTGAGGACCTTCGTGGACCATCTAGAAAACATATTTTGGACCAATGAAATTATTGAGCTTTAGGATAAGGCTCATTAGAAAAGTTTGAACCGAATTTGGAGTAGTAATATCTCTGCTGTTTTTTTAGTAAATATTTGCCAAACCTAGTGAAATGTATGACCATGGATGGTCTGGTATAGATCTTGACAAAATCTGCACTTTACTCAATTTATGATGTGCAAGGGACAATTTATGAATTCCTGTCAAATTCCAAAATTACCCTACCTTCATTTTGGTTATTACTGTGCTCTTGAGGCCGAACAGCCATGTGCAAGGGACTATTTCGTAATTAAATTTACAAGTTGAAAAGCATGAACTGGAACTGAGACGTCGAATGGAGTGAAGTGCGGACTCTCTTTGTCAGCTTCCAATCTTTCTCGCTGACAAAGTCACATCTCTGTCGCCGGAGTTTCGGAACCAGCCGCCGTACTTTGACTCACAGATATATTCATCATTTATGTATATATACTCATAAGCTCGTCATAAAAACATCGCCATATACAGAGCACATAAGCCCTAAATCACGACCCAGTAATTATCGCCGAAAAAAAAGAATCGAAATTCGCGAGATTTAGGCGATGGGAGACTCATTGGAAAGGTTAGAATCGGAGTCTTCGGGAATGAAGGATGATTTGTCTATGGAAATTGATCCTCCGTTCAAAGAAAACCTCGCTACCGCTGAGGATTGGAGGAAGGCGCTGCAAAAGGTGGTACCGGCGGTTGTGGTACTCCGAACTACTGCTTGTCGAGCTTTTGATACCGAATCGGCAGGTGCAAGCTACGCTACGGGGTTTGTAGTCGATAAGAGTCGGGGAATTATACTAACCAATCGTCATGTGGTCAAACCAGGTTAGTTACTCTGCTTATCTGTTTTCCCAATTAAAGACTGGTTTCTAAGATTCATGATTATCGAGGATAGAGTTATAGACTCGTAAAAGTGATAATGGATGGTAAATTCAGTGTCATCTATTCAATGTTCATCTACAGGGAAAAGTAACTCCTTTCAATGTTACCTTTTTCTGATTGATTATGTTCATGTATAGGTCCTGTAGTAGCTGAAGCTATGTTTGTAAATCGTGAAGAGATTCCAGTCTATCCAATATATAGAGACCCGGTGAGTTGCTTTAATAAGCCACACATGTCTGTATTTTCAACTTGGAGGGGTTTAGCAATTAGGATTACCACAAGGTCTCTGATATGTCAATTTAGGTTCATGATTTTGGATTTTTCCGTTATGATCCTGCTGCAATCCAATTCCTGAGCTATGAAGAGATTCCCCTTGCTCCAGATGCTGCTTGTGTTGGATTGGAAGTTAGAGTTGTTGGTAATGATAGTGGAGAGAAGGTATACACAAATCATCTCTGTGGGGATTACGATTATTGATAATATTTGATATGCTTCCTTGTCTGTTTCATATTCGACGTTATTTACTTTTAGTCTGAATTTACAGGTCTCTATTTTGGCTGGTACCATTGCTCGTCTTGATAGGGATGCTCCACATTACAAAAAGTATGCACTTCACAATATTTCAGTTCCTGTGTTATAGATTATGATTTATCAAGTATTAATGATGAGTCTTCTCCATGTTGCAGGGATGGCTACAATGATTTCAATACATTCTACATGCAGGTGAGCTTCTTCATACTATTACAATTATGGTAACAAATCTGTTAATTTTTATTCTTTTTTCATTTCTTTCTTTACAACAGGCAGCTTCAGGTACTAAAGGTGGTTCAAGTGGGTCCCCAGTTGTTGATTGGCAAGGACGAGCTGTTGCCTTAAATGCTGGAAGCAAATCTTCAAGTGCTTCAGCATTCTTCTTACCTTTAGAACGAGTAACTATAATATATAATCCTTTATCCTTATATCCACTTCAATTTGTCAGTCTTTTTCACATGCTTATGCATTGATACATGTACAGGTGGTTAGGGCTCTAAATTTCTTACAAAAGGGAAAAGATTCATTTCAACATAAATGGGAAGCTGTTACAATACCACGTGGCACCCTTCAGACAACATTTATCCACAAAGGATTCGATGAGACCCGTAGACTTGGTCTTCAAAGTCAAACAGAGCAGTTAGTTCGCCTTGCATCTCCTCTATCCGAAACTGGAATGCTCGTTGTTGATTCTGTAGTAAGTTTTTTTTTTATTACACTTCCATTGATGAATTACTAGTTTGTTACACATGGCTGATGATGTGGCATTCTGTAAGGTACCTGGTGGGCCAGGTCATAAAAAGTTAGAGCCAGGTGATGTACTCATCCGCATGAACAACGAGGTAACTACTCAGTTTCTAAAGATGGAAACTCTACTCGACAACAGCGTTGACCAAAACGTTGACTTAGAACTCGAAAGAGGTGGGAAACCTTTGAATGTGAAATTAACAGTTGAAGATTTACATTTGATAACTCCAAACTATTTCTTGGAAATCAGTGGAGCTGTGATACACCCACTTTCATATCAACAAGCTAGAAACTTTCGGTTCCAATGTGGTCTTGTTTATGTCTTGGAACCTGGTTACATGTTTTTTAGAGCTGGAGTCCCGAAACATGCCATTATTAAAAAGTTTGCAGGTGAAGAGATTTTAAACCTTCAAGACTTTATAAATGTTGTATCTAAGCTTTGTAAAGGAGGTAGGGTTCCATTGGAATATATAAGCTACACAGATCGACATAGGAGGAAGTCTGTTTTAGTTACTGTTGATCGACATGAGTGGTATGCATCCCCTCAGATATACACACGTGATGATAATTCTGGTTTATGGATTGGAAAGCAAGCTCTTCCTCATGGATGCAGTTTTCTATCTTGTGGGACAAAAATTAATGGAGTTTTGGTTAATGGTGTTAAAACTGAAGATGGATCTGACACTGGAGTAAAGAAACGGAGGGTAGGTGAAGAGGTATCTGATTATAATTTAAATGAAGAACCGATAATTGAGAGTCATGAAGATGTAAAAGATTCTCAAGGTACAATTACAACAGCTGATTTTGGTAATGCTTCTGTTGCTGAGCGTGTGATAGAGCCTACTCTTGTCATGTTTGAGGTAAATTTACCAAAACGCCCGTTTTTGTAGTTGTAAATATTATTATTTTGACTTGTGAGGTTTGTATTTTCAGGTTTATGTACCATCATCATGTATGCTAGACGGGGTCCACTCACAGCATTTTTTCGGAACGGGTGTCATCATACATCATTCTGAAAACATGGGATTAGTTGCAGTTGACAAAAACACAGTCGCCATATCAGCATCTGACATCATGCTGTCATTTGCAGCCTTTCCTGTTGAAATCCCTGGTGAAGTTGTCTTCCTCCACCCTGTTCACAACTATGCTCTTGTTGCATACGACCCTTCAGCATTAGGGCCCACAGGAGCTTCTGTAGTCCAAGCTGCTCAACTTCTTCCTGGTATTTCAATGTTTTCTCATTCTACTTATTCAGTTATTGACTTATTTCAAATTCTAATTACTTTATTTATTTATTTATTATTTTCAGAACCTGCATTAAGACGTGGTGAATCTGTATACCTAGTGGGATTAAGTAGAAGCTTACAAGCAACATCTAGAAAATCGGTTGTAACAAATCCATGTGCTGCTTTAAATATCAGCTCAGCAGATTCTCCACGCTACAGAGCAACAAATATGGAAGTAATCGAACTCGACACCGGTATTATAATACTACAATACTACATTCTCATTTCTCACTAACAGATTGTTTTTAATGTGTTAGTTATTTATTTTCTTTTTTTAGATTTTGGGAGCAGTTTTTCGGGAGTGCTTACTGATGAACAAGGAAGAGTGAAAGCTATATGGAGTAGCTTTTCAACTCAAGTGAAATACGGTAGCTCATCTGAAGATCATCAGTTTGTTAGAGGTGTTCCGATATATACAATAAGCCAAATACTTGAAAAGATTATAAGCGGTGCAAAAGGACAAAAAGGACCCTGTCTTCTGATTAATGGGATTAAGAGACAGATGCCTTTGGTTAGAATTTTGGAGGTGGAGCTTTACCCTACTTTGCTTTCTAAAGCTAGAAGCTTTGGGCTGAGTGATGATTGGATTCAGGAACTTGTGAAAAAAGATCCTGTCAGGCGTCAAGTTTTACGGGTCAAAGGTTGTTTAGCAGGATCTAAAGCTGAGAATCTGTTAACACAAGGTGATATGTTGTTGGCTGTTAATAAAAAAGCGGTTACGTGTTTTCGTGATATTGAAGACGCGTGTCAAGAATTGGATGATGAGGTGGAAGGAAGACTTTTGTTGACTGTTTTTCGTCAGGGGTGTGAAATGGAAATTCTTGTGGGGACAGATGTGAGAGATGGGAATGGGACAACGCGTGTGATTAATTGGTGTGGATGTTTCTTACAGGATCCGCATCCGGCTGTGCGTGCACTTGGGTTTTTGCCAGATGAAGGACATGGTGTGTATGTGACAAGGTATGGGTATAATCGTCTTTTACCCTTACAACATAAAATTCTTTCACCTATAAATGGTTATTATGACAATCTATTTACTTTTCAGGTGGTCTCATGGGAGTCCTGTGCATAGATATGGGTTGTATGCTCTTCAGTGGATTGTTGAAGTTAATGGTAAACCAACTCCTGATTTGGAAGCCTTTGTGAATGTAACAAAGGTATGGACTATGAAGGGATATTTAATTTAATGTTTTTGTATAAAAGAAATATTTAGAGTTTATTTTTGATTTGATATACAGGAAATAGAAAATGGGGAATTTGTACGTGTGAAAACAGTGTATTTGAATGGGAAGCCACGGGTGCTGACATTGAAACAGGACTTGCATTATTGGCCTACTTGGGAACTGAGGTTTGATCCAGAAACTGCCATGTGGCATCGAAAGACGATTAAAGCATTACAAACTATAAAAGATGTTTGAAAGAATTGTGGGTATTTATTTATAGATACAGAAAGGTGAAGATTTTTGGGAGAATGATGTATATTGTGTTAGATTATGAGGGGATGATATACATTATACAAGGACCGGTGTTTGTTTTGGTGGTGGTAGTAGTGCTAGTTGTAGGTTAGATTGAAAGATGTAGGAGTATTGAAGTTTTTCAAGTAACTTAATGTTTATACTTTATACAATGGATGTTGTAGCTGTATTGAACTTTTTATAGTTTCAGATTTTTACAATTCTGGTATTTTTTTTTTTCAGACTATGATAATTCCGTAAAGTTAAAATTTTGTATGATATGTAATAATAGCCATCATATGTTCTATTAAGATACAAAAGATGAATCGGTGAATACATTTTGATTTGGTTGCTTTTATTTCGAAAAGAAAAATAACACAATTTTAGGATGTGAAATAAAAGATGAACCAAAAAAGGATAGAGAAGTTGAAGATATGTATGGTTTCAAGCACACAATGCAACACATGATTCTTAAGAAGCAAAACAAATTAGCATCAAGCTAAATGAGACAAGGATTTATATTGCTCTTAAAATGCTTGCAAAAGAACCATACAAGTTAAGGGTTGAATACAAATACCAAGAAACTACCTAATTATACATGAATCCACACTATTACCACTAGATCCTTCCATTGTCTTAATACTATTTCTTGAAAGCTAATGATCCTTGTCAAATTTTCCAAAACCTTCTTGTATGACACCTTCAACTTCATGGATCCAGCCATGACACCAAGCAAAGCTACATATACAACCAAAAATTCACCAAAACGGATTGTAAGTTCTCCTAAAAGCATAAATTACCAAAATCAATGCTCTAGATATTTCACTTTTTGAAATGTTTACAGAATCTCTTAGAAATACTCAAGAATGAAATAAACCAACACAAAATATGCATTAAACAAGTACCTGAATTCAAAGCACCAGAAGATTACATTACTATTCACATCCATCACATTCACTGCATCACTTGATCATCAATCTTAACATACGGAAGATGAACAATTTTTGACCAATCCTCACCTACGTCTTTCTCACACCTTACCTTCACCATTTCACAATCCCGAATAACCACAGACTTGAGTTTTTCAAGATTCTGCAACCCATCTGGTAAACACCTCAAATTTGGACAACCCATGATTTGTAATTCCTCCAAAGCTTTTAAACACTGCAATCCGTCTTCCAAACTCTCTAACCTTAAACAATCCAAAATACTCAGTGATCTGAGATCCGGTGTTCCCTGAAACCAATCTGAAGGAAACGAAACAATACCATGACAACCCTCAACTGTAAATTTCTTCAAACAATTGAGCTCTTTCACAGACCTAAAAATCTCCTCATTACTTTTGATTATTTGTAACAATTCCAGTTTTGGAATATAAGGCAGTTCAATCAAACAGGGGCATTCGTTTATGATTAGTTTATCCAAACAAGGAAATAGGTTTCGATTATTTCTTTCTTCATCATCAAGATATTTAAGAACATCCATCTCTTTCAGTTCAAGAGCCTTGAGAGAGGGAAGTTTCCCAATAGAAGACAGACTTTCACATCTTCTACAACCTTCAAATGAAATACTAACAAGATTTACCAAACTACCCATCCAATATGGAACACGTGACCCTGGGTAGTCAGATATTGTTAACATCTTTAAATTCAAATGGGGTTGAAGTGCTTCCAAAATCCCTTCTGAATTGTTAACAGGAAAGTTATCTTCTTTACTGTTCTTCCAATTCCAAGATAGATTTAAACAGTTTATATTCTGTTTCTTTTTCAAATTTGCACTCTGAGCTTGAAATGAATCTTTCACATTTGTAAGACCCTTTATGCTAAACTCTCCTCCTAAAAGATTTAACTCTTGTAATTCGCTTACTTGGACTCCCTGGCCCACGAGAAATGTGCTGAGTCTTCTTAGGTGGCGTAACTGTCCCATGCCAAGTGGCATATGATCAAGAGAACAACACCCGTGGATATTCAAATGTCTAAGATTTCTCATGTACCTGATTCCTTCAGGTAACTCAGAGAGATTTTCACAAAAGGTCAGTTTTAGGGTTTGTAGGTTTTGGAGTTGAACAATGGAGTTAGGTAAAGCAGCAATCTTTGAGCGTGAGACATTAAGATACCTAAGAAACTTTAGGTTTCCAACTGACTCTGGTAAATCTGTTAGCATATCTGAACTTGACCCTAAATGTAACACTCTGAGATACCTCTGTTCGAATATGTAATCAGGGGTAGGAATTCTTGAAAAACCTTCAAAAGTGATGAGTGAACGTAAGGATTTTGCTTTTGCCATGACTTCATTTGATAGATATATGATGTCATTAGAAGATAAATGAAGAACTTCTTCAGGGAATTTTAGTATTTCACCAGACATTATGCTTGAACATTCGTATTTCATAACAGATTGTGCAAGATTATGCATCTCATCATGCATTTTACACGTTGTAACACCTTCAAAGATGCATTCTTTGACATCTTGCAAGAAGGACCTCCAAACTAAAGCATTGAATATCTCTTCACCTAAATCATATAAGTCAGAATCTCCTCTTGATGGGACAAAACCATAAGCCACCCAAAGCTCTACCAACAATTGTTTGTCCATTTCATGGTGTTTTGGGAATATAGAACATAAAGCAAAACATTGTCTCATATGTGGAGGCAAATTGTCATAGCTTAGCTTCAAAGATGGTAAGATTTGAGTATGAGTTCCTTCATATGTCAACTCCCAAACTTCACTTTGTAGTATACACGACCAATCGCTTATGCTAGTTTTGAGGCACATTAAACTTCCTATGACCTTTAATGCTAAAGGCAAACCCTCACATTTCTTCACAATTGCTTTGCCAATTGTCTCAAACTCTGTACTTTCTAGTTCTCTTTCAACACCAAATGCATAATGTTTGAATAACAACCATGAATCACTTTCTGATAAGCAACCGAGTGGATGTACTAATGAGGGAAGGGTAGCTATTGTATCAGCAAGTTTCATGCTTTGAGTTGTTACCAGAATAGCACTGCCTTTACCTCCACACCTCAATGCTTGCATCAATCCATTCCATTCCTCATTGTTCTCATTTTTGACATCATCCAAAACCAAGAGGAATCTTCTTCTCTGTAATTTCTCTTGGAGTCGTTGTTGCAATGGTTCAAGTTCCATGAGTGAGAGATTGGAGGAATCACCTTCTATACACTTCAAAAATTCTCTAGCTAGTCTTTGGATGCTAAAGTCATTGGATACACGTAACCAAACTTTGAAATCAAACAACTTATTTACCCTTGAATCGTTGAAAATCAGTTGAGCAAGTGTGGTTTTACCCAAACCCCCCACACCCCATATGGCATAGACATGTACATGATCATGATCTAGACTGTTCAAATTGGTGCATATCTTGTCAATAATCACTTCTTTCTCCTCATCTCTTCCTACAATCTCAGAATCTATCGAGCTGATTATCCTGGTTTCTATATCAGCAACAACTTCTGAAATATTAATCCCTTCTTCCAATTCAAACATGATTCTCTCGGATGCGATTGCGTTCAACAATTCTTTAATATCTTTCACTTTCTGAACCATCATAATACGAAACTGGAGCGGATTACTAGCGGAGAAGAATGTACTTACTCGGTTCTTGATTCCCCTCTCAACGTGAAGCCTTCGCAGCAAAGCTTCGGTAGAGACCTCTTCCAGAACATTTTCGACCTCGAAAGATGCAGCTCTGAGCTTCCTTAGCCAATCTTGTAAAGCTCTGTTCTTCCTCTGCTTGACTTCAGCGTCGGCGAGCACCGCTTGGATCTGTGTAAAAATGGTTCGTAGAGACCGGAGATCGGACTTGAGGCCCCATAGAACAGCGAAATCTTGGGCTGCTAGAGACGTAGATCTTTCCATTACTTGATTAACTACAGAAGACACGATTGGATCTCCCATGATTTTGAAAAAATGAATCTTCCCACCAAACAAAGAACCCTAGGATCACTGATTGTTGACTTTCACTGTGACTTTTGAGTTTTGAGAAAAGTTGAAGAACGAAGATGAAAATTATTCAGCTCGGCATCACGAAATCAGTAGATAAAGATCGGGATTTATTTTACTTTACGTTTTTACGTTTTACAAAACCGCGAATCAATCGGGATGGAAAGATCCTTTTAAAATGATTTAGGGGTGTTGGTAAAGTCAGTTTGTTAAAATAAATGTTTGTAACTTTGTATATTTAAAAGTATTTTTTTTTAAAATAACCTTTTCATTATATTTTGATAAAGATATTTCGTATAAAACTAGAGTTTTGATTTTTTTTTTTTAGTTTTTTTCTTTATTATTATATGATTACTTCTCAAACTTTTTATTGTTTTTCGAATAAATCAAAAATTCCTTTAAAAAAAGTCATTTTTTTTAACTAAAAATTAGTATTTACCAATTTTTTTAACCTATTAATTTTAAAAAAACTAATAAGTTAATAAATCATTTTAAAAACACACTCAAACTCTTCTAATTTTAAAAGTGAGATTTTAAACTAAATATATTTTTTTAATTTATTGACTTATTAGTTTTTTGCAAAGTCTAAATAACGTTACTCGTAACTTGGCGACAATGTCAAATCTTAAGGTTTTAGGAGCTGTGACGAGGTACGTTGTTTGTAAGACGTAAGTTAAAACTACAATTTTGTATAGAAATGTCGGGGACCTAGATTTCGAAGTGTAACTACCAGGTAGAAGTATTAGACTTCAAAGTGTAACTACAAACTAAGGGGCTGTTTGGTAGCCTCTTAATTGAAAAATTAAGAGACAACCTCTTAAAAGTTCAAATTTAGAGGGTTTGATTGCATCTTATTTTTTTGTCTCTTAATCTTAAAATGCCTCTTAATTTTACAGAGATAAAATTGTATCTGAAGAGAAAAATTAGACGCGCGTTCCTATTTTACCCATAACATGTTTCTCCGCTCTTTTCTATTTCACGATACAGCTTCCCCCAAGCCGTCTCCGACAACTTGCAACCCTACTGTTCTAGCCACCGACCGGTCAACACCTCCACCAGCACCTCCGCCTCCTCTAGCGTCGCCGCTGCCTGCGCCTCCATCCCGCCCCGTTAAACTCGTTGACAACATCAAATAATGGATTTCAGAGGTTGATTTTCTTAATCGGCTTTCCACGGACAACAATCTGTCAAACTCCACCAGCGACATCACCGCCGTCGGCCCTGCCAGTGACATCGCCTCCACTATCCCTGCCAACTTCCCCTGTCTCTCTGAATGATGCTTCAATACCTTCTGTTATACATTCATTTGCTCTGTGTGTGCACCTGTGGTCAATTGTGTAATATTCAAATTTGATTTGGGGTACTTTTGATCGCAATTAGATTATAGAAAAATCAAAACAACCTGGGGTATTTTGCATTTGATTTCAGCTGTTTAGGGATTAGAAACCAAAATTGTAAATGTTCCTTTCTCTCCACTTATTTAAGAATTGTTCATGTTATCAATAAGTCACCTTAACTTAAACCTTTTATCTACGGGTAAATATATGAGTATATGTTGTTGGTTGTTGTTCAATTAAGGTTAGAGATATTATAATTTATGTAGTATTCATAAGAATCAGAGCATGATTTGCTTTTTTTTTTCAACAACTTAAGCATGGAGCTAACCAGGTATTCAATGATTAAACATATCATTTGGTATTAATTTTTATTCTTGAATATTAATCATGGTTTACTTTTAAATGCCAAATATATGGAGCACATCTTGGTGTTTTTTTTTTGTGCATGAAAGAGCTAGTTGTTATTATTGAGAATCATTGCTAAAGTTGGTTGCTATTATGTGTATAATCGACCAAAAATATAGTGGATTCCTGTTATTCACTCTTGGATCTAGATCTCATGGTATTTCGTGTGTAATGTTGTGAATATTTTTTTGAGAGCCATTGTTAGGTTGGATGTTGTATACATAGTGGTTGCTATTTTTCATAATCATATCTTTGTCGTTTTAAAAAAACATTGATTCAATTGTTAATGATTTATTATTTATTTGTTTATTGATTATTGATTCAATTTGTATAGTTTCTTATGTTTCGATTATTTATTGCTTGTTGTTTGATGATTTTTATATTTCTTTTTATAATTATTCAAGAAGTTGGTTTAGTTATTTTATAAAATAGAATTTTTGAATGCAGCAAAAAATAATACATAAGGGTAAAATGGTAATTTTCATCATTCAACACAACAATTTAGATGTTCCAACCAAACAATATGTTAAAATTTCAGATCTTAAAAATTAAGACCTCTTAAAAATTCAGAACTTAATAATGCAGATCCTGCCAAACAGCCCCTAAGAATAATAGTCTATCACCTTCCACCTTAGCTTTAACACTTATTTATATTTGAAAATTAAAAAAAAATAATAAGTTATTTGGATGCCACATAAACATAAACATTTTAAGGCAGGTTTAAGGGATTAAATAAGATAACCATTATAATGAGTTTTTTTTTTTTTTTTTTAATTTTTTTTTTTTAATTTTTTTAAGAAAATAACCACTTTTTTTTTTGTTTTTGAAAAATAATTATTTTCTCCCAAATGCCATATTTCAAACTATTCTTCAAATTATGGAGTTTTTTTGTACTTTTTTTTTTGAAGAAGTCCCTCAATTTTTATCCCAAATGTCCAATTTTAAATTTTTGATATCATCGTTTTTCAATAAATTTTTGATTTTAACATATTTTCGTGTGTGTATATATATATATATATATATATATATATATATATATATATATATATATATATATATATATTTAATATATTTGTTTAACTTTCTACTAGGATTTAGTGAAAAATATTTTTTTTTATCGAAATTTAGAACCATTTATCGAATTCGGACTTGTTTTTGAAATTTTAGTCCGGGATTCAGAATATTGGTCTAGAATCCCGAAATATCAGTCCGGAATATATATATATATATATATATATATATATATATATATATATATATATATATATTTGGCATTTTTTTTTCTCAATGTTTTTTTTTTCAAAAATGATTTTTTGGTTATCTTTTTCTAAAACTAATTATATTATTATATTAATCAATTTCCATAAATTCAATATGCTATGTAGGATGTCAAATAAGCTTAACAACCTATAAAGTTGAATAAATTAAAATGGCAAAATTAAGAGGTCATTAACAAATTAATAGCCTAAAGTTTAAACAAAAGAAATGATATAAAGGCGTAGTAAATAAAGAAAACGAATAATTTGTTGGATAAGAACGATATTAATTCTAATAATAATTATTTATTATCAAGTTTTCAAACATATAGCAAATACTTAAACAACGTTTATTTTCTGTTTTCTAACATCTATCAAAAAGTCGTGTAATTCATAAACTATAGTTAAAACATCAATAACCAATAAGCTAAGTAAAATAAACCAATGTGAGGAAGACGCGCATAACGAAATCGCCTACTGCCCTACTTCGTTATAAAACATTAATTATCCGTCCATAAACGCGTAACACCATCAGTAACCTTCCGACACGTGTCGTTCATATCCCACTATGCACCACGTGTACATCTCACTTCTTTCACATCGCAACACGTAGCAGCACAAATGCCGCCTTAATCCAATATAAAATTACACAAATATCCCTATAAATAACTGAAAGCGCCACCAAATTAACTCATCATCTTCTGCAAACAATCAACATTCAACAGTCGGCAGTTCTGTTTTGATCGACTAGTCAGGTAGTAGTACGTCAGAGTACAAGCAGATACAGCGTGCAGCCAAAGTAAACACTAAAGATGGTTGGTGGATTTCCGTTATGCGTGCAGTGTGGGACAAAGAGTAACCCTTGCCGGTGCAAGGTGGTTGGTCCGACGGTCGGGTTCATAGCATTTGCGGCGGCGGCCATTGTGGAGTGGCCGGTGGGGGCGGTGGTATATTTGTTCCGCCACATGAAAGGCCGCCGCATCATGGCTCACCCCGCCACCGTCGTTTATCCAAGGGTTAATAGAGCCATTCCTATTTAAGTATTTCACTACGTATGTAACAACTGTATCTTCATGATGTTTTAAATAAAGTTTGTATACCAAGAAACTTTTATACAAAAATCTTGGGACTTTTTATTTCATTATTTGGGTCTCTACAATCCTGATGAAGGTGGTGGTGTTCTTAATTTTGACTTGATGTAACGAGTATATTTTCTTTATTTGATAATTGGGCATGAGCCAAATTACTTATACAAGTAAAGACGTTGTATATATGCTATTCATATATTAATTGGTAATTAGTGTATGAAAAACCTAGGCGACAATAAAAAGAAAAGTTTAATTGGTTTAATAATTCTGATAAGTTGAAACGTTATAATTTATATGAATAAGATTGTTACATAAACGCTACAGTCGTAATATTTCCGTATGTCTTTTATTGGCTTTCAAGATTACCTTAATTTGCAAAAGCGCAACACACCAAACCAGTTTTTGTATGGTATAGCTTTTACGCTATGCATAAAGGTGTATACGAAAAGATTAGCCAAATATGAGCAAGAATTAATGGAACAGCGATTTATATATGATGCAGCAAGTCAACAACCAAACAGTTACTGAGCAATGAGCAACGAGCAACACAACTGGCAATGTTTTTATTATTATACCTTTGGTTTATGTTGATAAGAGTTTTTTATAGTGTGGTTTGTTGTTTGGTTTGTGTTGATCAGAGTTTTTTATAGTGTGGTTTGTTGTTTATGTGTAATGATTGAAGTTCAAAACTAGTTTAATGTCTTTATTGTGATCTTTATAATGGAAAAGGATATATATAGTAGAATTATTAGTTGATTAGCAGTATCTTAAACTTCAGTGTTCCCACATCGACATTTGAAGAAACTTATAACCCGTTGATAAAGTCATCCAACGGATGAGTTGACACCGGGCTTGGTTGCGCTTGCCTATAACCCAAGTGGGGGTATTAAAGTGGGTCGGACTGTGATTTGGGTCGATCGGTTGGGTCTGCTGTGCAATATCTGGCTTGCCCGTTCCAAGTCGAGAGTTGATTCATGTGGCTCGAGCGAAGGCTTGGGTTACGTGGAACCTAGAGTAGGGGACAACGCGTTAGGCTGGCTTCACAGAGCTGCGATAACCCCTCGCTCCCGACAGTGGAAGGATTACAAGCCCTGCTCTTCAGTCCCATCTAGCCGGCTGCTCTCAATCAAATGGACGCCCACTTTTTTCCTCCTGTATTAAAAAAAAAAAAAAAAAAAAAACCACACTGAAAAATGACTATAATCAATTAGTAAGAAATCTATTTTATCACGTAAATAAAGCGTTAACCATTTGGATTTGAATCAAATGATATAATGGTTATATTTTATCATTGTTTCAATTTATTTAAACCGGATTTGATATGAATATATACACAAATTACAAGTCATATGTTTGTCAATTGTTATTAAGGTAATACATTGGGTTTCGTTGTGTAAGGAAGTGGGGGTGTTAGGTGCTGTTTGTTTTTCCGAAGTTAATATGTCTGAAGTCTGCGGACCACCTCTGCAGTAGAAGAGGTGGACCAAAGTGCTGCAGACTGTAATGAGAAGCATGTTTGTTTTTTTAACGTCTGCAGATATTAAAAAATTTAAAATAAAGTAATTTAATAAACCGAAAAATAGTTTGTTAATACCAAAAATTTAATAATTGTAGTCTTAAAACATTGAAATAAAATTCAAACAACGAAATTAGTCTTACAATAACATTTTTAAATAAAATTCATACAACCAAACTTTAATAATTTTCATTCCATATTTTGCATCAATTGTTCGGCAATTTTATCCCGTAACTGGCTCATATATTCACGGTCCGCAACAGTACCATGTGTTGGAATCTCATCTTCATCATTATCAACGACCGTATTGTTATTCCGAACCGAGACATTTGGTTCATCATATCGTGCAAAAAACTCATCACGTAGTCCCTCTCTTCTTATAAAATTATGAAGCGCAAAACATGCTAGGGTAATGTTTCGTTGTGTAACCAACGAGAATGGTGCCATCCTCTTCAGTATAGGGAATCGTGCTTTCAAGACACCAAAAGCACGCTCAATGACATTCCGAAGTTTTGCGTGTCCATGGTTAAATTTTTCTTTATTCGTTAATGCACGTCTTCGACGGAAATCTCCAAGCCAATACCTAACATTACGGTACGGTGCCATAAAACCTCGAATGTTTGCATAGGCGGCATCACAAAGATAATATTTATCTGTAAAAAAACAAAAAAAAAAGTCATTTATTTTCAAATAAAGATAAAACTATTTAAATAACCATAAATTTACCTGGAGGTGGAAGCGGGAATGGTGCATGTGGATTTGCTAATGCTTCTGATAAAATTCTAGAATCGTGTGCTATCCCTTCCCAACCGGCAACAACAAACGTAAACATCATGTTAAAGTCACATATTGCCAATACGTTTTGGTAACAATCGCCTTTTCCCCTACTTCTATATAAATCCTGTTTGTTTGCAGGGACAACAACATGTATCAAAGTGCCATCAAGTGCACCAACTGCTCCCTTGAACACCCGCCGTAGCCTCCTATTATGTCCCGGAATGTTTGGATTCGGATTAAAAGATGTTGGTACTATAATGTCATGTGCGAAAAGCAACATTTTGTCCAACACTTCATGAAAAAACTTATGAATTGTTTGCTTTGAGTGTTGAAATCTCCGCTTGATAATCACATAACGTTGGTTATGACCGATCATCATCAAAAACATAACCATCTTTTCCTCAACCGACACATGTTTGCTATCCTTTAACGTGTAGTTTACTCTAAAATGAGCACATAGCCGGACAAATGATTCACGAGACATGCGTAGCACTTCAAGACATTGTAGAAGATTACGGTGAAGTAACTCTAACGTAAATTCATGTCCTGTCATTTCCGAATCGTTGTCCCGCACTCGTTTGACACCCCTCTTCCAAAAGTAGCGGACATACAAATACATAAGAATTATGAGTAGTATCTTTTTGTCGTGATCCATTACAAACCTATTAATCAAGAAAACATATAATAACATAAGATAATAATATAACATAAGATAATAACATAAGATAATAATATAACATAAGATAATAACATAAATCTCAAGTACCAAAAAAATATAACATAAATTTCAAGTACCAAAAAAATATAACATAAATTTCAAGTACCAAAAAACATATCATAAATCCCAAGTAACAAATAACCAAATAACATTCAAGTACCAAATAACCAAATAACATTCAAGTACCAAAACATATCATAAATCCCAAGTAGCAAATAACCAAATAACATATAAACTTAACGAATAATCTTTCCATCCTTTAAAACTCCTAAACTTGTAGCTGTCATCTCGATCCATCCTCTTAATATTTGTGGATCATTAGGCAAATTTACCCACATCTCTCTAATATTCATGGTCCCTCCAAAAATGTGATACGCAGCAAATCGTATAGGGTCTATTGGGTCTAACTCGAGCAACTCAAGCTTCTCTAAACACTGGGGAATTGTTGGCCCTTGAGTTAAATGGCGTAGAGCTTTTTGCATCTCCAGTGCTAAATCATCAGCAGTAATAGAAGCTTTAGGCGAGGCACAAGAAGGTGGATCAGGTGAGGCACTAGGAGCTCGAGGTCTAGGAGTTGAGGGTTTAGCCCTTTTGTTGGGGTTACCAGAAGGTGAAGCAGCATAAGGTGAATCAGCAGAAGGTGAAGCAGCAGAAGGTGGAGTCTGAGTAAAATGTTCACTTGTATGATTGGAAAAAAAATCATCTTCATCTATGTTAATGGAAGGGGCGTCCAAAAGCTGTAATGGTGCGCCATGGAAAGAAGATGATCCGGATGGTGTTTGGGATGTGGCATAGCTGAGATTACCAGATGCATTGCTTCCATCAAAGAGTTCTGCACAAAGCTCTGGAAACAATAATGGGACGGTTTTCAAAGAAGCGGCTTTCGGATGTCCCTAAACGCAATCAATGTAACATAAGATAATAATATAACAAAATACATATAAATGTGTGTGTGTGTGTGTGTGTGTATATATATATATATATATATATATATATATATATGTATACCTTTTTAAAGTCCTCCCACTCCTCATTTGTTAAGTTAAAAGTATTTGTTTGTGGGTTGTAAAGGTTTCCAGTTTTGTTTTTTAAGTATAACCATCCTGTGTATTTGGCTTTAAGGTTATCATAGACGTTTTTTAATTGTCGTTGATTCAAATCCACGCCATACTTTTCCTTAATAGTTGTTCCTAACTTGTGCCATGATTGTTTGTGCAAACTCAAACCTTTTCTACCCACGGTTTGCACTTCTTCAATACAAGTTTGCAATAAGCATTTTGTTTGCTCATTGGTCCATGTATGTTTATCTCCCATTGCTAATAACAAAAAAAATATATAAAATACATACTTTAGCTACAAAGATTAATCATATTCCAACATAATCAACAAATAAGTTTAGCATATTCAACAACAATACATCATGAATGAACAAAAAAAACCATATAAGCAAATATTATGATTTCAACATGGAAACTTACATATAAGTTTATGATATCAGCATAAATCAACATTCAACATTCAACAAATATAAATTTCAGCAGAAAATCTGTTTAAAGAACAATATATCATAAATTTTACATTCAACAAAGATTTTAACAAAGGTTGTAACATCTCAGCAACAAAATCCTAACTCATATCAAAAAATTGGTACTCAAATTCATACAATTGATACTCAAATGCATAAGAAATCAAAAAATTGGTACTCAAATTCATACAATAGGTACTCAAATACATAAGAAATCAGAAGAAAAAAAAAACTGATCTTGAAACCGAGGGCAGCAAGAAATCAAAAAATTGGTCCTCAAATTCAAAGAATCGGTACTCAAATGCATAAGAAATCCTCTTAATATTTGTACTCAATTTCATACAATCGGTACTCAAAACAATAAGAAACTAGAAGAAAAAAAAAAACTGATCTTGAAACCGAGGGCAGCAAGAAATCAGAAAATTGGTCCTCAAATTCAAAGAATCGGTACTCAAATGCATAAGAAATCACAGAATTTGTACTCAATTTCATACAATCGGTACTCAATTTCATATAATCGGTACTCAGAAAAAAAATGTTACCTGATGAATCGAGGGCAGCACGATGGCAGTAGCAAGCAGCGGCGGCGACCGGCGTTGCAGAGGAGAACGACGAAGGCGACCGGCGATGGGGTGGCAGCGGAGGCTGGAGTCGAGTCGGACCACCTCTGGATCGATAATTGGCTGCCGAGAAGAAGAAGGAGAAAGAACGAGAAGGCAGCGACGTTTTTTTTTTTTGTTTAGGGCAAAGAGTGTTTTCTTTAGATGAGGTTAGAAGTAGTTAGAAGAGATAAGTCCACTGCTGCGTGGGGAAGAGGACGGGAAGAGGTTTTTGAACTCAAAGTCTGCAAAAAAACAAACTGCTGCGAACCTAAAAGTGTTGCGTGTGTGCTGCGCCACGCAGCACTAAGAGGTTAGAAGAGTTTTTAAAAAAAAAACAAACGCAGCCTTAGTGTTCGTTTGTAATGTTCTTTTTACCAACATGTCTACTTAAACAAACCGAGAGTAAAATCTTTGCTTAAACAACACATACCAAAAGTTAAGTTTACTCAAAGAGACCAAGTTGGAAAGGAATAACAACAAATAGTCCTAAAGAGGTTTTAATACTAAAAAAATTAAGGAAAAAATTTGAGCTAATTATTCGTTTTAAATAGGGAAAAGTTCATTTATATCCTTAAAAAGTTTAAATATTACTTCTATATCCTTATAAATTTTATAATTACATATATATCCTTTTTAAACTATAGAACTCACACCTATATCCAAAATGATAATTTATGTAGGTTTAAATTAATCAAATATTAAAAAACTTATCCAAAAATTAAAATCCCGTATGTTTGTACTAAAATACCCTTCCCAAATTTTTAAACGTAATTAAAATTTTCAAAACTTAATGCCGCTAATTCTTCCTTATCGCAGGTATGAAACTGTCGACTAAACCTTGTGCTTCTTTTCTTCATTGCTATATCTCTTATTCATTAGATTAAGACATTAAATTTGAAGGAATCGTTTCAAATTATTACATTAAAGTTCCTATTAAAGTTAGGAATTGTTTCAAATTGTGGCATTAAAGTTTCCATGTAATAGAAAGGAACAAGGATTGTATACTGAAGAAAAAAAATACTGAAGAATCTTGAACGTCCAATTCTTCTTAAATAGCTACTAGATTCTCGTATTAAGGGTTCTAAATAATGGTACAAAAATTAACGATAATATTGATTTTCCTCTTAAATAACATTCAAGTTACATTCAATGTTGAAATTACTAGTGAATAATTCAAGAGAAACCAACCAATCACCGAAAATCAAGAGGAATAATTCAATTATGAACTCATGAAGATTGCAAAAGAAGAGGAGAATAACGACATGCTGGAGAAGAAGAGGAGAAATATGATTGAATTATAAAAACTTGATATCCTAATTAAAATGGTTTATTCCTAACTATTAATTTGAGAAGGGTATTTTAGTAAAACACATGAAATTTTGATTTTTGGATAAGTTTTATGATATTAGATTAATTTAATCCTAATTAAAATATCACTTTGGATATATGTGTGAGTTTTATAGTTTGAGAAGGATATATATATATATATATATATATATATATATATATATATATATATATATATATATATATATATATATATATATATATATATAATTATAAATTTTATAAGGATATAGAAGTAATATTTAAAGTTCTTAAGGATATGAATGAAATTATCCCTTTTAAATATTGGACAAAATCCAAAGAAATCGCATCACTGTGTTTAGAAACAGATGCTTCTATTCATATTTATTATACAAAGTGTCACACCCCCGAACCAGACGGCGGAAACGTCCGGGGGCTGTCGTGACTCAATTGCATACCATAACATTGAATATATATGAAACATAACAACATTCGTCACCATTCATTTCATATTACAACCAGTCGTGTTTACATGTCATACATTGTTTAAACATTACATTCCCCAAAAATTAATTTGTTCAATTCATACAAAAATAAACTGCAACCGTCACTGAGTATGATTTCCCTTGATTCACTGGTTCCCTGAGAATACAAGTATTTTGAAAAACGTCAACATATGAAATGTTGGTGAGTTCATAAGTAGTGTTTGAAATCGAATGTTTGTATTTCTTGAAAAACTACCAGAAAATCCGATATTTTCTGAAAAGAAAAGCTTTTAAAAACGTTTGTGAAGATCCATAGGTATGCTTGTTTGTTTCTATACTTGTAAAAAAAAATGTTCATTGAAGATGTATGCATTTCAAATCTGTATGTAATAAAAACCCTAGGGAAACCCGATGTTCCCCTAGTTCTTTTGGAATCCATTAAGTTGCGTTGAAACCATTACGAAATAGTAGTGTCTGTCCCAGGCGACGTTGGAAGGTTCTCGAGCATTGATTATTTACTACAAACCCGCATTACACAAACGCCCAGTTTATAGTTATACTAACGAACCCGAAGGTGTCGTCCGTACTAATCACGTTATCCAATCGCCCGGACTAAGTGTAGTCCCACATCCGAAGAGAAAGAGGTCACGAAGACCCCGGTGACTCCATTAACCGGTTGGGGAAAATATGCGTGCGAGGGGTCCCCGACCCGCCTCGTAAAATATGCAGACTCTTCTAGCAATACCATGGACCCTTGGGGACCAGTGGTACAAGCCATTGAAAGTCACTCTACGTTGTGCCAAGTCGGTAAAACTCAACACTCCGTAGAAAATATGTGTCTTCGGGCCTTAAGATCAGGTCATTGGGCTAGCTAGGCCCAACAAGCAAGATTTTACACTTTTGGGGCCCGAAGATGGTGCGTAGACGTCTGTGCACACTCGTATGTATATGTATTACCAATCGTTATTTGTATGTATCGAAGAGTTAGTAGTTGTAGATTTCCATTGGCTCGAGACCGAGCCAATTCGTTTCACAACGACTTTTGGTATTGTAATGAGTTGTATTTCGTTGATAGTCGAGGTGTCATTATTTGATCAAATTGTACATAATGAATCAGCCTTGAGATATTTTTGTTTTCAGCCCCTCATTATTTGTAAAATTTACATTTTCAACCCTTTTATTTCAATATTTCCCGGTTTGGTCCTTAAACTATTTTTCTTGACATTTTAACACCAAAAAGTATTGAAATTAACATTTTCCAGCATATTTTTCATAGAAAACAGTTTAAGCCCCTGAAAATGCAGTTTTTCTCGGTTTTAGCCCTTCTTTTCGCAATTTTGACAATTTTGGCCCAAATTGGAATATTTTTGCAACTTTGGTCCTTTTTAAATTTGAAAAGCATTTTAAACCTTTGAAAAGGGTTTGGGACACTTATAGTCCACTGTTTTACAGAATTTCACAGTTTTGGCCCTTCAAAACAGAAAAATTCGCATAATGGGCCTCCTTGGGCCGAAATTTTCATTTTTAGCCCAATAAGCTTGAAATTTATGTTTTTAATCCTCTAATTGAATAAAATTCCAGAAATAGTTTTATGGAAACTGTTTTGGCAAATTTCAACCATCAGAATCTGTAAAATGTCAATTTGGGCCCTTGATTTTGTATTTCTCACATTTTTGGCCCAAAATGTGTGTTTTTAGCTTAAAGAAAATTGTTGCTAACCACTTAGCTATTTTTCTTGTATCACTTATTATGTAGGAACATATTTGAAGCTAAAATCATAAAACATAAGTTATATCTCGGTTTTGAGGGGTTTAATGGCTAGATCCAACATTAAAACACATATAAGCATACATATAAGCATGGAAATCATACAAGGCATACAAACACATATAGATCTACACTTTCACTTGTATTCCCCCCCCCCCACAAAACTCATAAAAACAGAAAATAGGGGTATGAATCTCACCTTGGGGTGTTGACTCGGTTTTTGGAAGAAAAGATGGAAGAAAAATGAAGTGTTTTTGGCCTTGGCTCCCTTTGATGAAGATCTTGAGTTTTGAGATGATTCTAGGGTGTAAGATCACGATTTTTATATAGATTAGGAAAGGATTTTGATAACAAAAGAATTTAAACCATAGATCTATGCATAATCTTACCTTAGATGATGATTTACTTGCAAAATCCTCTTGGAAAGTCCCTAAATTTCGAGATTTTTGGAGAGGGGAGGAAGGAGAGTTCTTGAGTGTTCTAGAGAGAAAGTTGAGATATTTTTGGTGTGTGTGGTGTTGCTTGGCCGAGAGCAAGAAGAGAAGAGAGAAAAGAAGTGACTCTTGAAGTGATACATGCATGGAGGTATGTGATATGTGCCTAGAAATCCATTAGATAATAGTGAGGTGGCAACCCAAGTCAACTTCCCTTGGATTTGGGCCTTGGGCTGAGAATATGAAGGGAAAGAGGAAAAATTTGGGCTTTTGCCCCCAAGCCCAACATTAGAGGTAGTTTAGGGTATTTATTGGACTTATAAAATAAAATTGTGATTTTTATGCTTTATTAAGCTAGGTTAGGTTAAATTATGGATCAAAACTTGTGTTTTATTTCCTTCTAGGTTCTACCTAGCCCAAAATATTGAAATAAACGAATGTGGGTCCAATTAGAGCCCAATTAGGGTCCTAAACCCATGATAGTCCAATTGGAAGCTTATTGGTCCATTTGGATCCAATAAGGAAGTCTTAGTCCAAAATGGACTTAACCAAAACTTCTAGGGTCTCCAATTGGTTGATGGCTATTTATAGTACTTGTATCTTGTATTTGATTGAAGTTTTTGATTCACATTAGGTTGAATGCATAGATTACATGGCTCAAAATTTACAGTTGTGACATCATCCCCCCGTTAGAGGGAATTTCGTCCCGAAATTCTGTTTGAAAGCTAGATTTGAGAAAACTAGAATAGGTGAGGGTACTTCTGCTTCATTCGATCCTCGCGTTCCCACGTGAATTCTGGCCCACGCTTTGCGTTCCACCGTACTTTCACGATCTGGACGCGACTTTGTTTAGTACGCTTCACTTCCCTGTCCATGATTTCGATTGGCTCTTCGACGAACAGGAGATTCTCATTGATTTCGATTTCGTCAAGAGGAATGACGAGAGTTTCATCTGATAGGCACTTTTTCAGATTAGAGACGTGAAACACGGGGTGTACACCGTTTAGCTCCGCGGGTAGTTGTAGTCTGTAGGCTACCGGACCTATTCTGGCGACGATTTCGAAAGGTCCAATGTACCGTGGGTTTAGCTTTCCCCGTTTTCCGAAACGTATAACTCCTTTCCAGGGTGAGACTTTCAGCAATACTCGATCACCGACCTGGAATTCTAAGGGCTTTCGTCGTTTGTCTGCGTAGCTCTTTTGCCGGTCACGCGATGCTTGTAATCGAGCTTTGATCTGGACAATCTTTTCTGTGGTCTCGCGAATGATTTCCGGTCCTGTCATTGCCCTATCCGACGTATGTGTTCTTGCTAGCTGGGTGTCACCTACTTCAGCCCAACATAACGGTGATCTACATTTACGCCCGTACAGTGCTTCGAAAGGGGCCACCTTAATGCTTGAATGATAACTATTGTTATATGAAAACTCGATCAGCGGTAGGTGGGTATCCCAAGACTTTCCGAAGTCTATCACGCATGCACGAAGCATGTCTTCAAGTGTCTGAATGGTTCGTTCGCTTTGACCGTCCGTTTGTGGGTGATACGCGGTGCTCATATCGAGATGAGTTCCCATGGCCTTGTGGAGCGACTGCCAAAAGCGTGACGTGAACCTACTGTCCCTATCCGAGATGATAGATTTTGGCACTCCATGAAGTCTTACAATCTCTCGTAGGTACAAACGCGTCAGCCTCTCCATCTTGTAGGACTCTTTGATTGGCAGGAAATGGGCAGATTTCGTCAGTCGGTCGATTATTACCCATATGGTGTCTAATCCGTCCGACGTCTTGGGCAGCTTGGTCACGAAATCCATAGAAATCCCTTCCCATTTCCACTCGGGAATTGCCGGTTGCTGTAACAATCCAGAAGGTTTCTGGTATTCCACTTTTACTTTGGCACACGTAAGGCACTTACTAACATAAGTTGCGATTTCCGCCTTCATGTTAGGCCACCAATAGTGCTGCTTAATGTCCAAATACATCTTGTCCGAACCAGGATGAATGGAGTATCGTGTCTTGTGGGCTTCCTGCATAACGGTCTCTCTGAATCCTCCGATTTTTGGAACCCAGCTACGGTTCATGAAGTAGTATACCCCATTCTCTTTGACTTCCAGGTTCTTCTCCATTCCGCGCAATGCCTCGCTAGTTCTATTTTCCGCTTTCATAGCCTCTGCCTGGACTGATGCAATCTGAGTGGCCAAATGAGACTGAATGGTTATTGAGTGCGTTTTCGTACGGCGATTTGTGTACTCCTTCCGACTTAATGCGTCAGCTACCACGTTGGCCTTGCCTGGATGGTACTTGATCTCGCATTCATAGTCGTTTAACAATTCCACCCATCTTCGTTGTCTCATGTTCAACTCCTTCTGATTCAAGATGTGCTGGAGGCTCTTGTGGTCTGTGAAGATGGTGCACTTAGTACCGTACAGGTAGTGCCTCCAAATCTTTAGGGCAAAGACCACGGCTCCCAGTTCTAGGTCATGGGTCGTGTAATTTACTTCGTGCGTCTTTAGTTGACGGGACGCATATGCTATCACTCTTCCACGTTGCATGAGAACGCAACCTAAGCCTTGATTTGACGCGTCACAGTAAACTACAAAATCTTCCGTTCCTTCAGGTAGAGATAGTACAGGAGCGCTGCAAAGAGCTTGCTTCAAGGTTCGAAACGCAATCTCTTGTCGGTCTGTCCACTCGAATGGCACGCCCTTTTGCGTAAGCAAGGTAAGCGGCTTGGCGATCTTAGAGAAGTTTTGGATGAATCTCCTATAGTACCCTGCTAGGCCTAAGAACTGACGAATTTCTGTGGGCGTAGTCGGAGTTGCCCATCCTTCCACAGCTTTGACCTTAGAGGGATCCACATGAATTCCATCTTGGCTAACTACGTGGTCTAAGAAATTCACACTCCGAAGCCAGAACTCGCACTTGGAGAGTTTGGCGTAAAGCTTTTCCGTGCGCAGAGTCTCTAAAATTTGTCGGAGATGTCGGCCATGCTCCTCTTTGCTTCGAGAATAGACGAGGATGTCATCGATAAACACAATGACGAAGTTGTCCAGGAACGGTCGACAGATTCGATTCATTAGGTCCATAAATGCGGCAGGTGCATTTGTTAGACCGAAGGGCATTACAACGAATTCATAATGTCCATAGCGGGTTCGAAAAGCGGTTTTTGGAATATCCTCTTCTCGGACTTTGAGTTGGTGGTATCCGGATCGTAAGTCTATTTTAGAAAAATAGCTAGCTCCTTGGAACTGGTCGAATAGATCATCGATTCGCGGGAGTGGGTAGCGGTTTTTGACAGTGAGTTTGTTTAACTCTCTGTAATCGATGCACATTCTGAAAGATCCATCCTTCTTTTTGACAAAGAGCACCGGAGCTCCCCATGGCGAGTAGCTAGGTCGGATAAATCCCTTGTCCAGAAGCTCACTGAGTTGGCTGGATAATTCCTGCATTTCAGCAGGTGCCAACCGATATGGTGATTTAGCGAGGGGAGTTGCTCCTGGAACGAGGTCGATTCGGAATTCAACCTGTCTCTCTGGGGGTACTCCTGGAAGATCTTCGGGAAACACGTCTGGAAATTCACACGCTACCGGAATGTCTTGGATGTTAGTTTCTTCTTTGGTCTTGTCCACTATGTGAGCCAAGAATGCCAAATTGTTCTTTCGCAAGTGCTTTTGCGCTTTGATGCACGAGATGAGGCGGAGATTCGTACTGGGTTTGTCTCCGTAAATTACTAGGGTTTCGTGATTTGGGAGACGAAGGCGAACGGCCTTCTCGTGGCACATAATCTCAGCATGGTGGGGGCTTAACCAATCCATGCCGATAATCACATCGAAACTCCTAATTGATACTGGCATTAAGTCTATTCGAAAGACGTGCTGGTTAAGGGTTAGGGTACATCCGATGTAGATCTCCCTAGTGGATTCGGTTTTCCCATTGGCCATTTCCACCGTATAGGTTTCATTTAGCTTCTGGGGTTGTTGTTTTAGTAAATGTTTAAACTTCTCGCTTACGAAACTTCGCTCCGCTCCGGTATCAAATAAGATGCATGCATAAGTGTGGTTTAGGAGAAACGTACCGGTCACAACTGCGGGATCTTGAACTGCATCACTCTGACCCATAGTCAGCATTCTTCCTGTTCCTCTGCTTCCGGAGTTGTTGTTGTTGTTAGGGCAATCTCGACGGAAATGTCCCGTCCTTCCACACCCGAAACAGGTGTGGCTAGGCCCTGCGTTGTTGCCGCCGGCATTGGTGTTGTTGATGTTGCGGTAGTTGTTGTTGTTGTTGTTGTTCTGGTTGTTCCCCTGACTCTGGTTCTGAGAAGGATAAGTCCTGCAGAACCTTGCAGTGTGTCCCCTTCGGTTGCAACTGGTGCAATGGAGTTCCCGGCATTCTCCTTGGTGATGGAAACTGCACTTGTTGCATTTGGGAAGACTACCGGAATAGGGTCTTGAAGCATTTGAAGCAGCTGAGGCTGGAGCATGTGGGGTGACTGGAACCGGCGCAGTGACAGCGTGAACTGCCACCGTTTGCTGCCTTTTAGAGGTCTCGGGGCCCTGACGCCCCTTCCTCTTGTTGTTCCATCCTTTCCTACCATCACTCTCCTTCTTCTTCTCCGTCTCTACCGGTTTCTCGCCCTTTTTGTGGTTATGATCATATAGCCTCTTCGCCAATCTCTTTGCACTGTCAAACGTTTCAGGGTTCGCAGCTATCACATTCCCTTGAATGGGGGATGTCAGTCCCCAGATGAATCGTTCGATCTTCTTTCCCTCTGATGTGATCATTCCCGGGCACAATAGAGATAGTTCACTGAATCTCGATATGTAAGCATCGATGTTCCCGTTCTGCACCGTGAGATTCCACAGTTCCTGCTCCATCTTCTGTATTTCACCTCGGGGGCAGTACTCAGCCGTCAACATCTCTTTCATTTCCGTCCAGGGTATAGAGTTGGCAACAGGGAGGGTCATAGCTTCTATGTGGCCATTCCACCAAGTGAGTGCTTGGTCCACGAAAGTGCAGGCCGCGAACTTCACCTTCATCTGCTCGGGGCACTCGCATATCTCGAACACCGACTCTACCTTCTCGATCCATCGCTTTAGGGCGATCACTCCCCCAGTGCCGTTGAAAGTTCGGGGTTTAGCGTTCGCAAAATCCTTGTAAGTGCACGTTTTAGTGGGTCCTTGGTTCGTCCCGTTGTTCGAACTTCCGGATCCTTGCCCGTTACCTCCTCCGTTGTTCCCTCGGTGAAGTTGTGCCATAGCCGCTGTGACCGCAGCAGACACGGCTGCCTGGAAAGCAGTGGAGTCAACTTCCGGCGGGGTTGGTTCGGGACTTCCGCGAGTAGCTGGGCGAGGCATCTTTCTGTCATGAAACGGAAAGATGTTGAGTGTGCGTGGTTTCCGTGAGGTTGTGGTCCTACTGACTAGGGGTATGGTACGGACTTAAGAACTTCTATCATTTAGCACACAATCCTAGATTCGCAACACATAGCAAACACGTAAAAGTTCACTAATATTATCCTATGTCTCTTTCACTATTGCAGACTAAACATACGTTCTCTTTTTGGTGCTAGAAGGGTATAGTTTTAGGTTACCTAGCTATCCCGATCTCATCAAGACGTGTGTTAGTTTTACTTTGGAGGGAATGTAGTTGATCAGGCTACATTCACTCCTTGGTATCACTAAGAACAGTCCCGAATTAACCGAGATACCAGTGTTATTGTGTTTGATTCAGCGTTGGGTCTTTATTCCTAATGCAAGCAAGTATGTTTTATTTATTTGTTTTGTTCAGAGTTATGTTAGTCCTTCTTTTTGGTTTATAGTTGCATATCAATGTATGGCTCGACATGCTAGTTCACTATAAACAAAGCTCTGATACCAACCTGTCACACCCCCGAACCAGACGGCGGAAACGTCCGGGGGCTGTCGTGACTCAATTGCATACCATAACATTGAATATATATGAAACATAACAACATTCGTCACCATTCATTTCATATTACAACCAGTCGTGTTTACATGTCATACATTGTTTAAACATTACATTCCCCAAAAATTAATTTGTTCAATTCATACAAAAATAAACTGCAACCGTCACTGAGTATGATTTCCCTTGATTCACTGGTTCCCTGAGAATACAAGTATTTTGAAAAACGTCAACATATGAAATGTTGGTGAGTTCATAAGTAGTGTTTGAAATCGAATGTTTGTATTTCTTGAAAAACTACCAGAAAATCCGATATTTTCTGAAAAGAAAAGCTTTTAAAAACGTTTGTGAAGATCCATAGGTATGCTTGTTTGTTTCTATACTTGTAAAAAAAAATGTTCATTGAAGATGTATGCATTTCAAATCTGTATGTAATAAAAACCCTAGGGAAACCCGATGTTCCCCTAGTTCTTTTGGAATCCATTAAGTTGCGTTGAAACCATTACGAAATAGTAGTGTCTGTCCCAGGCGACGTTGGAAGGTTCTCGAGCATTGATTATTTACTACAAACCCGCATTACACAAACGCCCAGTTTATAGTTATACTAACGAACCCGAAGGTGTCGTCCGTACTAATCACGTTATCCAATCGCCCGGACTAAGTGTAGTCCCACATCCGAAGAGAAAGAGGTCACGAAGACCCCGGTGACTCCATTAACCGGTTGGGGAAAATATGCGTGCGAGGGGTCCCCGACCCGCCTCGTAAAATATGCAGACTCTTCTAGCAATACCATGGACCCTTGGGGACCAGTGGTACAAGCCATTGAAAGTCACTCTACGTTGTGCCAAGTCGGTAAAACTCAACACTCCGTAGAAAATATGTGTCTTCGGGCCTTAAGATCAGGTCATTGGGCTAGCTAGGCCCAACAAGCAAGATTTTACACTTTTGGGGCCCGAAGATGGTGCGTAGACGTCTGTGCACACTCGTATGTATATGTATTACCAATCGTTATTTGTATGTATCGAAGAGTTAGTAGTTGTAGATTTCCATTGGCTCGAGACCGAGCCAATTCGTTTCACAACGACTTTTGGTATTGTAATGAGTTGTATTTCGTTGATAGTCGAGGTGTCATTATTTGATCAAATTGTACATAATGAATCAGCCTTGAGATATTTTTGTTTTCAGCCCCTCATTATTTGTAAAATTTACATTTTCAACCCTTTTATTTCAATATTTCCCGGTTTGGTCCTTAAACTATTTTTCTTGACATTTTAACACCAAAAAGTATTGAAATTAACATTTTCCAGCATATTTTTCATAGAAAACAGTTTAAGCCCCTGAAAATGCAGTTTTTCTCGGTTTTAGCCCTTCTTTTCGCAATTTTGACAATTTTGGCCCAAATTGGAATATTTTTGCAACTTTGGTCCTTTTTAAATTTGAAAAGCATTTTAAACCTTTGAAAAGGGTTTGGGACACTTATAGTCCACTGTTTTACAGAATTTCACAGTTTTGGCCCTTCAAAACAGAAAAATTCGCATAATGGGCCTCCTTGGGCCGAAATTTTCATTTTTAGCCCAATAAGCTTGAAATTTATGTTTTTAATCCTCTAATTGAATAAAATTCCAGAAATAGTTTTATGGAAACTGTTTTGGCACATTTCAACCATCAGAATCTGTAAAATGTCAATTTGGGCCCTTGATTTTGTATTTCTCACATTTTTGGCCCAAAATGTGTGTTTTTAGCTTAAAGAAAATTGTTGCTAACCACTTAGCTATTTTTCTTGTATCACTTATTATGTAGGAACATATTTGAAGCTAAAATCATAAAACATAAGTTATATCTCGGTTTTGAGGGGTTTAATGGCTAGATCCAACATTAAAACACATATAAGCATACATATAAGCATGGAAATCATACAAGGCATACAAACACATATAGATCTACACTTTCACTTGTATTCCCCCCCCCCCACAAAACTCATAAAAACAGAAAATAGGGGTATGAATCTCACCTTGGGGTGTTGACTCGGTTTTTGGAAGAAAAGATGGAAGAAAAATGAAGTGTTTTTGGCCTTGGCTCCCTTTGATGAAGATCTTGAGTTTTGAGATGATTCTAGGGTGTAAGATCACGATTTTTATATAGATTAGGAAAGGATTTTGATAACAAAAGAATTTAAACCATAGATCTATGCATAATCTTACCTTAGATGATGATTTACTTGCAAAATCCTCTTGGAAAGTCCCTAAATTTCGAGATTTTTGGAGAGGGGAGGAAGGAGAGTTCTTGAGTGTTCTAGAGAGAAAGTTGAGATATTTTTGGTGTGTGTGGTGTTGCTTGGCCGAGAGCAAGAAGAGAAGAGAGAAAAGAAGTGACTCTTGAAGTGATACATGCATGGAGGTATGTGATATGTGCCTAGAAATCCATTAGATAATAGTGAGGTGGCAACCCAAGTCAACTTCCCTTGGATTTGGGCCTTGGGCTGAGAATATGAAGGGAAAGAGGAAAAATTTGGGCTTTTGCCCCCAAGCCCAACATTAGAGGTAGTTTAGGGTATTTATTGGACTTATAAAATAAAATTGTGATTTTTATGCTTTATTAAGCTAGGTTAGGTTAAATTTGTTAGGTTTTATACAAACAATCCTATGTGTGCATGCAACCCTAGTTGGATCTATGTTTTCACTATGAGACATGCAACTTTATGAACACAAAATAAACCCTGGCATACTTCTATAATTTTCGAAAATCACATAGAAGTGTAGTAAACATACCTTTGTTGTTATATAGCAATAACAACTAGTTTCCTTGATCTCTTGAACTCTCTTGAACTCTTGAAAGCAAGCACCACAATTGTAGTGCCTCTAATGGCTCACAAACACCTTGAAGCAAGAAGGCAACAAAGAGAGAGAAGGGAATGATGCTAATTTCGGCCCTAGGGTTTCCTTGGAATCAAGTGGCCTTAAATTGAAGCATAGGGCATGTATTTATACTATAGGGTGCTAGGGTTTCAGTCAAAAAACCCTAATGGACAGCTTAGCCACCAAGCAGCCCAAGGAGCCTAATGGAATGAGGCCTTGGACGAAAATATGATGATCCTTCATCATAATTTCGTTCCCCCTTAGTCCATTAGGTTTCCTAGCCCAAAACTCAACTATCACACATTTGACAGTTTATACCCTTTTATTTAATTAATCTCTTTTAGTCACCAAATTAATTCCTAATTAATTTATGACTAATACTAATCAAATAAATATGATTTCTCCTTTAATATATTATTCTTATAATATATTAATAAATCATAATATCTCCTCTCTCATATCAAATTACCTTGTCAAGTTGCTTTGGTGAAGGCAACCCAAAAGGACCATGCACACTCGGGTCAAGTATATACCAAATATGGTTACTGACTTAGACACTAATCCAACAGTCTCCCACTTGGATAAGTCTAGTAACTATATCTCACGTATAACTTCCATACCCGATAGCAATCGTAGCTTTCAATAGCCGCTGTCAACTCTGACCAATAATCTGTCCTTTAGATAAGGGATCGTATAATCCTCTGTTCTAGATATCATGCTAACAATACTTATTGTCTAGCACTCTATTTCTTGATCTCTGATTTGTTCGACATAGAACTTAGTTGAACACATCAACTTTATCCTGACCGGGCCCGGCACATAAGTCAAACCAAATCATCAAGTGGCCGAGATATCGCTTTTATCCTCATAGAATAAAAGGAACAGAAAAACGTTGACTAATATGCCTTTATCATTTACTAGTTAAACCACACACAATAATACGTTTTATAACATCAAGTTACTGATGCGTTTTCGCATTATCAATGTATAATCAACTAATAAACAATAACCATATCTCTAGGTTTAAAGATTATATGATATTATCATCTTGCGATCACTTGTGATAACATTCATGAAGTAATACCAGCAAGTGTGGGTCTATATCAATGCTCAATACAGATTTCATAAGCACTCATAAACTTTGCAGCAAACCTTTGCTATGTCTAAAACTTTTCAGACAATCTACAAACAAATTTATGACAATCTTCCTTCATATCTACTTCCAACATATGAGCGATTGTGAACTGTTCGAATAATCTTATTATTCAGGAAGTCAAAACATGCAAAATCGAAACAATAGATAAATAATCAACACAAGATAGAAACTTTCTTATAAATAACACACCTTTATTTAATCATCATTTGTTGAATATGACATTATCTATTACAAGTTTCCTACCTATCTAATCTAAACTAATATCGTCCTTCAGCCCTACGCTCCTAGCGTGCTGCAAATGCTTGACCCTACTCAGTCCCTTTGTAAGGGGATCTGCTGGGTTATCTTCTGACGATACCCTCTTCACAACGAGGAGTCCCTCTTCTACCCGATGTCTAATAAAGTGGTATTTCCTGTCGATATGTCGAGATCTGCCATGATCCCTTGGTTCCTTGGTTAAGGCAACCGCTCCTTCATTATCACAGAAAATTTCCACGGGCTCTTTTATGGATGGCACAACTCCAAGGTCTCCAATGAAGTTCTTCAACCATATAGCCTCCTTTGACGCTTCGCTCGCCGCAATATACTCTGATTCGCACGTTGAATCAGCTACGGTCTCTTGCTTGGAACTTTTCCAAGTCACTGCTCCTCCATTTAGGGTAAAGACCCAGCCTGACTGCGATCGGAAGTTATCCCGATCCGTCTGAAAACTAGCATCACTGTACCCTCGTACCCTTAAGTCATCACTCCCACCGAGGACTAGAAACCATCCCTTGGTCCTCCGAAGGTACTTAAGAATATTCTTAACCGCAATCCAATGTGCCCTACCAGGATTCCCTTGATATCTGCTGACCATGCTTAAAGCGAAGGCCACATCAGGGCGAGTACAAGTCATAGCGTACATGATAGAGCCTACTGCGGAAGCGTAAGGTACTCGGCTCATATCAGCTATCTCTGTCTCTGTACTCGGGCTCTGAGTCTTACTCAGCTTGGTATTGCTTTGGATTGGCAACTCCCCTTTCTTGGAATTTTCCATACTAAAACGCTTTAGTACATTTTCCAAGTATGTATCCTGACTGAGTCCTATCAATCTCTTTTCCCTGTTTCTTACTATTCTTATTCCCAGAATATAAGCGGCTTCTCCGAGGTCCTTCATAGCGAAGCATTTCCCAAGCCAGGACTTGACTTCCTGCAAGGTTGGGACATCGTTTCCTATGAGTAGTATGTCGTCGACATACAATACGAGGAAGCTTACTATACTCCCACTGGCTTTGACATACACACAAGATTCATCTTCGCTTCACAGAAAGCCAAACTCTTTAACCTTCTCGTCAAAACAAAGATTCCATCTGCGAGATGCTTGTTTCAATCCATAAATAGATTTCTCAAGCTTGCATACTCTATTCGGATGCTTCACATCGACAAAACCTTCTGGCTGATTCATATAGACATCCTCAGCCAACTTTCCATTAAGGAAAGCGGTTTTCACGTCCATCTGCCATATTTCATAATCATGAAACGCAGCTATGGCAAGCATCACCCTAATAGACTTTATCTTCGCAACTGGTGAGAAGGTCTCATCATAGTCAACTCCAGGAGTTTGAGTAAAGCCCTTCGCAACCAATCGTGCTTTATAAGTATGCACTTTCCCATCCATGTCCGTCTTCTTCTTGAAGATCCACTTGCACCCGACTGTCTTACGACCCGGTACATTATCAACCAAATTCCAAACTTGGTTGTCGTACATGGACTGAATCTCGCTGTCCATAGCCTCTTTCCATTTTGCAGACTCCGGGCCTGCCATGGCTTCCTTATAGCTGCTAGGTTCATCCAAATTTACTAGTGTACTATCACTAATAAATGTATCCCCTTCAGTAGTAATATGAAAACCATAAAACTGGGGTGGAACGCTAGCCCTAGTGGAATGTCGAAGAGGTAGGGTCCCGTCAATAGGTTCAACAGGAGTTTCCTCCTCAAGTTGAGTGCCAGTGTCTGAGGTTCCTTCATCGCTTTGATCTTGAATTTCTTCAAGTTCAATTTGCCTCCCACTGTCTTCTTGGCTTATTAATTCCCTTTCTCGGAAAACCCCTCTTCTAGCAACGAAGACAACATTGTCACTCGGTCTATAGAAAAGGTAGCCAAAAGACTTCTGCGGATAGCCGATGAAATAACACTTCTCACTGCGAGGTTCTAGTTTGTCGTGAGTCTCTCGTCTTACGAAAGCCTCACAACCCCAAACCTTGATATGTGCCAACGAGGGAGCCTTCCCTGTCCATATCTCGTGAGGAGTATTGGAAACCTTCTTAGTGGGAACTAAGTTAAGTATATGGGCGGCAGTCTCTAAGGCATACCCCCAGAAAGCTATTGGTAGCGAAGTCCGACTTATCATAGAACGAACCATGTCCAACAAGGTCCGATTACGTCTCTCAGCCACACCATTCAATTGTGGCGTTCTCGGAGGCGTCAATTGCGAAACGATTCCACATTCTTTTAGATAGTCGTGAAACTCAAGACTTAGGTACTCTCCTCCTCGGTCTGACCGAAGCATCTTGATTTTCCTGCCCAACTGATTCTCCACTTCATTCTTAAACTCTTTGAACTTTTCAAAGGTTTCCGACTTTTGCTTGATCAAGTAGATATATCCATATCTGCTATAATCATCTGTAAAAGTCACGTAGAAGCGGCAAGCATCCCTTGTGGTGGATCTAAAGGGCCCACACACATCGGTGTGTATGAGATCCAATAAACCCTCACCCCTTTCACAAGTACCAGTAAAGGGTGACTTGGTCATCTTCCCAAGTAAACAAGACTCACACGTGTCATCGTCCCTAAGGTCGAATGACTCCAACACTCCATCCTTTTGGAGTTGGGCTATGCGTTTCTTGTTGACATGGCCAAGACGACAATGCCACAAGCATGCTTTGTCTAGACTAGTAGATGAATCAATATTCAAAACATTATTTCCAAAATTATCAACAATCATCACTGATTCATAAATCCCATTACAAGGTAATGCATTGAAATAAAAGACACCATTCAAATAAACATTAATAGAACCATTACTATTATCAAAAGAATATCTGAAACCTTGTCTAAACAACCCATGAAAAGAAATAATGTTTCTTGCCATATCTGGCGAATAACAGCAATTCTCTAAATCTATTCCTAACCCATTACTTAACACTAAAGAATAAACGCCGACTTTGGTCACAGGTGACGATCTTCTGTTTCCCATAATCAGGTTCATCTTCCCATGCTCCATCTCCCTACTTCTTTTTAGGCCCTGCAAATCAGAACAAATGTGGTAACCACATCCTGTATCAAGAACCCATGAAGTAGCAAATGATGAGTTATTAGATTTAATAGAATACATACCTGCAAATGTGGGCTTGATCTTCCCATCTCTTATGTCCTGCAGATATTGTGGGCAGCTTCGCTTCCAGTGGCCCTTTTGGTGGCAATAGAAGCACTCTGCTTCTTTAGGATCGGAAGAGGGTTTAACGGAGCCAGCTTTGGTCCCACTTGAGGATGAACCATCACGGGGTTTCCCCTTATGGTGGCTCTTACATGGGGCCTTCCTCTTTTTACCCTTTCCTTGACCTATCGCCATCACAGGAGCGGCCACAGCAGGTGACGGTGCAACGGATTTGTCTTTGAGGTTGCTCTCAGCAGTCCTCAAGAGTCCTTGGAGCTTGCTCAAGGAGACCTCCTCTTTGTTCATATGGTAGGTCATCCTAAACTGATTGTAGCAGGAGGGCAAGGAGTGGAGGATTATGTCAATAGCCAAATCCTCATCAAACTTAACATTAAGTTTGAGAAGACGATCAACATACCTCTGCATTTTCTGCAAATGAGAGGTTAGGGATTCTCCACTCCCCATCTTAGCGGTGATCATGCTAGTAATGATCTCATAGCGCTCTTGCCTCGCGCTCTGGTGATACCTGTCCAGCAAATCCTGATGCATTTCATATGGATACATGTCCTCATAGGACTTTTGGAGTTCGAGGTTCATGGTGGCCAGCATGATGCAGTGAACTTTCGTGGCATCACGCTCGTGGGCCTCAAAGGCGGCCAGTTCCTCAGGAGTAGCAACATCTGGGATGATCTTCTCAAGCTTTTCATCGAGGACATATTCTTTGTCCTCGTAGCGTGTGATCATGCGAATGTATCTCATCCACTCGTTGAAGTTTGAACCATCAAATGTCACTTTCTGACACAAGTTCATCAACGAGAATGACCCAGAAGCGTTGTTGTTGTTGTTGTTAGCAGACATCTGAAAAAGAAAGGGACAAAGCTTGATTAGAAATGAATCCCTAATTAAACACCCAAATGAGAAATTAGGGCTAGGATCCAACAACATTATTTACAACTTAGAAAGGGATGCCGTACTCTAAAAGTAAATAACTTGAAGGTAAGTGAATGACGATTCACTAATTCTCACCATGAAAAACGAAAAAGCAATTTAGGTTTTAAATGTATTGAAAACTCCTAGATCTTTGAGATTCATTGAACTTTTCAATGGCATGTTTAAATCTCGATATGCATTTCACATTTGCGACTGGGATGCCGAGGATCGCAAACAAATTTGTGAATAACCATGCGAATCAACGTGGTGCACTCAATGTCACTATCACCTAATCAATGTGCCGGTAAACCACACACGCTCCATTGATCTATGACAAACATCGAGTCACCCTTCGCTACCTATGTCATCCCCAAATTGATGTGCCGGTTAACCACACGCGCTCCATCAACGTTTGACAAGGGTACGAAGTGTAATTCCATGGATTAGCATCATTTTCACATTTTACCCTAAAGTAACTAAGAGTGGGAATTTGAAAAACAATGTAGTTACTTTAATATTTCCATTATACTTTTAATGAGGAATTAAGTGCCCTATCCTATCCGTTCGGCTAACGACCCTCCACCAGTCAAGCAAGCGGTAGATGTGAGTGTACATCCATTAAGCGCCATTTTATAGGCAGCAACCTTATACCCACCTTATAGACCGGCTTCGTGAATGAGGCCTACTAGCGATAAGACTAGCTTATTCTTATACATATATAATAATTAATCTTATAATATCATAATTGTATAAGGGTGTATTTTAAAGCATTTCAAAATACTAGTATCTTAATGTGTATTTAAAAAATTTTCGAAAATTAAGGCTATTTAATTTAAAAAATTTTAAACACCAAGAAAAACTTTGATTTAATAATTATCAAAATTAAACAATTAATTTGAACTATTAAATCTTTAAGGTTTATCATAAAATTAAATTATTAATTTAATTAATCCTTTTATCCCCTAGATTTTTTAAATATATGGAAAGGATAATACAAGATCTTCAATTATCTAGATTGAACAATTAAATGGATAATTATAAAGATAGCAATATCCAAATCCCTAAAATCTTGGGATCTAATCTTGGGGGCAAGGGAATTTCGAAATCCCTAGGGTTTCATAACCCTAATTTCGAAATTTGGAGGCTAGGCAAAAAGAGTTAAAGAACCCTATCAAAAAATCGCCAACTAGGGTTTTGCAACCCTAATTTGCGAAAATCACCAAGCCTTAGGGTTTACTTGCCTTAAACCCTAATTTGTCAAATTCATAATATGCATCAAATCCAATTGAAAACAAAAAACCAATGGCTCTGATACCACTGTTAGGTTTTATACAAACAATCCTATGTGTGCATGCAACCCTAGTTGGATCTATGTTTTCACTATGAGACATGCAACTTTATGAACACAAAATAAACCCTGGCATACTTCTATAATTTTCGAAAATCACATAGAAGTGTAGTAAACATACCTTTGTTGTTATATAGCAATAACAACTAGTTTCCTTGATCTCTTGAACTCTCTTGAACTCTTGAAAGCAAGCACCACAATTGTAGTGCCTCTAATGGCTCACAAACACCTTGAAGCAAGAAGGCAACAAAGAGAGAGAAGGGAATGATGCTAATTTCGGCCCTAGGGTTTCCTTGGAATCAAGTGGCCTTAAATTGAAGCATAGGGCATGTATTTATACTATAGGGTGCTAGGGTTTCAGTCAAAAAACCCTAATGGACAGCTTAGCCACCAAGCAGCCCAAGGAGCCTAATGGAATGAGGCCTTGGACGAAAATATGATGATCCTTCATCATAATTTCGTTCCCCCTTAGTCCATTAGGTTTCCTAGCCCAAAACTCAACTATCACACATTTGACAGTTTATACCCTTTTATTTAATTAATCTCTTTTAGTCACCAAATTAATTCCTAATTAATTTATGACTAATACTAATCAAATAAATATGATTTCTCCTTTAATATATTATTCTTATAATATATTAATAAATCATAATATCTCCTCTCTCATATCAAATTACCTTGTCAAGTTGCTTTGGTGAAGGCAACCCAAAAGGACCATGCACACTCGGGTCAAGTATATACCAAATATGGTTACTGACTTAGACACTAATCCAACAAAATTATGGATCAAAACTTGTGTTTTATTTCCTTCTAGGTTCTACCTAGCCCAAAATATTGAAATAAACGAATGTGGGTCCAATTAGAGCCCAATTAGGGTCCTAAACCCATGATAGTCCAATTGGAAGCTTATTGGTCCATTTGGATCCAATAAGGAAGTCTTAGTCCAAAATGGACTTAACCAAAACTTCTAGGGTCTCCAATTGGTTGATGGCTATTTATAGTACTTATATCTTGTATTTGATTGAAGTTTTTGATTCACATTAGGTTGAATGCATAGATTACATGGCTCAAAATTTACAGTTGTGACACAAAGCTAGTTATTAGTTTTTTTTTTTTTTTTTTTTTTTTTTTTTTTTTTTTTTGTATTTTGTAGATGGTGTGGTCCTCTTACGCTTCAAGAACGTTTCCCTCGCCTATATGAGTTAGAATCTGCAAAGCTATGCTTAATTGTTGATAGGATCAAAATAGGAGGCTTCAATTGGAACTAGAAAACACAGAGTATGAAAGATGAGGTGGCAAATGATTATATAAGTCTATGCTCCATGCTTGCTAATGTCAACACACTTCCAGTCGAAAATGGTTTTAGATTTAATTGGAACAAGGATGGTCGGTACACCGTAGGAATTCTAAGGAAATTATTGGACTCCACAGATTCTAACTCGCAACAAACTACAAAAATCAGTTGGTCCAAGGTGGTTCCACATATATCGAATTTCCTATATTGAATCATTTTAACATGATATTCATATAGGTTCATGACTAAGTTCCATTAAAACTTTCAATCTAAACTTCTAAATTTGAAATGAAGTATAAATCCTCTCCCCTAAATCTTTCTGTAGCGAAACAATTCCAAAACTTTGCAATTTGCAAATTTGTAAACTTTGTTTCCTATAAATAGTATTGCCAACTTGCAACACTAACCACTACAACTATGCTCCCACTAGCTTTGACATGTATTCAGAAATCAACTGAACTTTTAGAAATCAATTTCTTTTGACTTCTTACTAAAGTGCAAATTTCTGATACGTGATGCTTTGATAAGTCTTCATATAGAATTCTCAAGCTCATACACCTTCATTAGATAGCATATGTGTGTGTTTAAACCCTTACCGCAGAACTTATAGCTATAAGTCCTGAACGTTCAAACTATTTCTTGTCATTTCTCACAATTCGAACTATGAAAAAGGATGTTGTAATCATATTATAGATTTAAGAATGCAATTAACACAAACACTAACCATAATGATATTTATAGAATCTTTAAAATCTATTAGCATAAGTATTTCCTCATAATCATTTTCATGAATTATAGCAAAATCTTTTGCCACCTAGATTTTATGGTGTATGTGTTCCCATCCATATGAATCTATCATTACCAACCTACAATCATAAGATAAGGTTGAGGACAAAACCAAAATCAAATTTAGTTTTCCTTTCATGGACTGAACTTATGTTTATTTTTAATTTCTTGCCTTCTTGTAGCACAAGGGCCTACCAATGCTTCCATGTTGTTAAACAGCTCACCCATATTGATCAATGTACTATCACTGACCAGCATGCTTTGCCTTTTGCAGTCAGATGAGAACCATAGTACTCATAAACATTGCCAACTCAACAGAAATGTGCACAGAAACAAGAATGTGTCAACTTAACACGATAAGTTATCAACCTCAGGTCGTGTGCTAGTGATAACTAAAAGGTTTATTCTCGATTGACTCTTGAAACTTTTCAAGATTATTAAGACTCCCACTGACTACTTGACATATAATTTTCTCTCTCACGGAGCATTTCTTGACGAGCAAAACAGATATTCAAAAGTTAGTGTCGATTCTCAACAAGAAAACACTTCATGGAATTGGTCTTTGTTCATCCTTTGTTTTAAACAAAAGATCACAACTTCCAATTCCAAATGTGCTAGAGTAAAAAACATTATTACTCCACATTCAATGAGGTGTTATAAACCTACTTAGTACGAAATAAGCTTCAAGATACGATTTGTAGTTACTTGAGTATAACTCTAAAACTTAATTGGAAACAAAGTATGACTCATCTCTCGATTGAAACATCTAAGCAATATCTGATTCCTCTTCGTAGTCAAACAATTGTACTAAGATGTACTTCAAGGATCATTTGTGATATAGTTCCACAATCACTAAGATGATCACAAAACACGATACTAAAGTACTCTCCATTCCTTTCAAATTGGAGAAACTTTTATCTTTCTGCCTAACAAATTCTTCGTATTCGATCTACTACTCTTTGAAAACTACTTCAAAGTATCAGAATTATGCTTAATTGTAACGCCCTGATTCTCAGGTATTGCTTAAATAAGATTTCTTGGGTTAATCTCTACTCCACGAGTTGGTTGACCTACTCATCGAGTAGTAGGGGGATGGGATCGCGTGTTAAGTGACCTACTCGACGAGTCCATATTGGGACTCGACGAGTAGGAGCTGGCAGATGAAACCCTAAATCCCAGGGTTTGCATCCCTATTTAAAGGGACCTTAGCCTCCCTTGGGCCTCTTTACAGTTCTAGAGAGTCCTGAGAGTCCTTATACGTGTGTGGGTGCCTTGGTGTGGTGTTTGAAGCTTGGAAAGAGAATCTTGGAGGAAGAAAGCTAAGAGTGCAAAGGAATTGAAGCAAGGAAGGCTTGGGAAGCATGATTTACCTCAGCCAACATCCTTTGGAGGTATCAAAGTGCCATCCTTACTTCCCTTTTCCCTTTTGTTGAGTTTCTAGGGCTTTTTATGGATTTTCAAGTTGGTATGATGAGCTATGGGCTAGATCAGATCTGGACCCTCTTTGGATTCTAGAAGCATAAAGTCACAGTTTTGGTTGTGATTGAGGTCCCTCTTGGGCATGAAGCCCCATTAAGAACATAGATTTGGCATTTGGAGCCTTTAAAGCCATGCATGCACGTAAAGTTTGCAACTTTACATGATAAGCATGCCCTAGAAGCTTGGATTTGTGATTTGGAGCCGCTACATAGCTCAAAACAAGTCTGTATGGAAAGAGGACTGAATGGACTCGGCGAGTCGCAAAGTTGACTCGGTGAGTCACATGAAGATGGTTGTGAACTCGACGAGTCCGATAAAGATCGTCATAAGACTCACGAGTTGAAAAACAACTCGGCGAGTCAGATGGGTTTTCTCTTGGACATGTATGAGTTTGTATCCGTTGAGTTGCAATGAAGGAACTCGACGGGTGACCTTAAAGTTTGATCGAGAATCGAAGGAACTCAACGAGTCACTTCGATGACTTGGCGAGTTGGAATGTACTTGTGACATCCCCAAAATCACGGTCAGAAAAGACCGGTTTCATTTATGCTTTTAAAATAATTTCAGAGTAAATTTTTTTGATTTAAAAAAGTTGCGGAATTTTTTTTCCAAAAACAAAGTATGATAAAATAATATTTACCAAAGCATTTCATAAAGAAATGTATTTTCAATATATGATCAAAACTCGGGATGTCATGTTTCGATACATACACAAAAGCATAAACAACCAAAGATAGACCATACAACAATTACATATAACAACTGGTCTAATAAACGAAATAACTTGATGATTCATCCATCTTATGCCCTCGCGCTACTACCTGTTATACAAATAAACTGAGTGGGTTAGGCTTGGGAGCCTGGTGAGCATATAGGGTTTTCAACCTGCAATAAATAATTATATTTACTTTTACCAACCAACAATAACCCGATTACCCATTCCCGTTATCCTCACTTTACGTCCCTAAAACAACATCTATCTCAAGGGACCTAATCTAGGATTTTCATCGGGATGGACATTACTGCAAAGGGGTTTCCTCAACAGTAGATGTCCTAAAGGCAACCATGAGGGGATAGAGTACACCGGTGAACACATCGTTCACAACACCTACAGGTTATGAGCCTGCTAGCATTCCATAGGACTGTCGAGAAAGAGTCTGTGGTCGTTATCCGTACTCCACTGAATAACTAGATCAACAACAACAACATCGAGGCCTCTCATCTGTTTATCACACATCAACTATCTACCCATGTTCTACCCAATATATTAGTAGATAAATATATATATTTTATACATAGTTTAAAACCTGTATATCATTCTCATTCAATACATATTCCAAACAACAGATGAGACACATAACCATAGCACGTATTTTATAGAGAATAAATCATATCTATGAGATAAAAGAGAATGAATATACATTCACACATATAACAACAAAATATACACATAACACGTATTTCATATAAAATACTTCGTAATTATGCGTTAGAAGAAAGTAACTACACACTCACTTGATCAGAAGATGACCGGACATCACTATGGCTTGTAGAAGTAGTATTCTTCAGTAGATCTGGAAGATCTTCACAAAAACCAGGCTCCTCGCGGGCATAGCTTCGGCTCGGGAATTTCACTTCTCGGGATCTTCGGGGCTTTGGGACTTGCTTTAGGGATCGGGAATGATACCGGGGCTTCGGGATATAAGTTGCACGCAAAAAGATGCAAAACGGGAGAGAGAGGAGAGAATTTGGGCAAAAGAATCGGCTGCCTTCGCATGCCTTTTATAGAGGATGAAGCCTCGCATTACGCTGGGCGTAATGCTCCGGTACGTGGGGCGTACTCCGGATTCGTCACTGCATGCGTCATCGGAGCACTCGAGTGCGAGGCGGGTCATGCTTCGGTATACGTTGGGCGTACAACTCTAGGTTGGGCGTAGTTCGGATAGGATCAGCGACTCCTTCGGATAAGCTTTGGTATGCATGCCATGATCTTCAAAAATTTATAACTTTCGCATACGAGCTCCGTTTTCGACGTTCTTTATATCCACGCGTAGGTGAGACTACGCTCTACAACTTTCGTTTAGACTCTGTCGGCTAATTTAGACTTTATTTTTTATTCTTAATTCAACTAAGACACACAATTAAGAACAAAACATAAAATACTCAAATAATATACTTCTATTATTTTGAAATGGGTTACAAGGGTTAACCTAGACTATTACATTGCTATTAATGACAACCCAGAAACTCAGTCGTTACAATTCTCTCCACCTTAGAATGATTCCGTCCCCGGAATCACACATCAACAAACAAATGCGGGTAGCGACTCATCATGTCACTCTCCGTCTCCCAGGTGAGATTTGGCCCATTCGTGTGTTTCCATCGGACAAGCACTAACTCGACCAACTTGCGTCGCAACTTCTTAGTCTTTCGGTCAAAGATTGCCTCTGGTTCTTCAATCAAGCTTTTGTTCTCATCGATTCTCAACTCCAAAAGTGGAATCATGTCGGGAACTTCTCCCGTGAACTTCCTCAAATAACACACATGAAAAGTGTTATGAATTCCATTCTGTTTTTCGGATAATTCGAGTTTGTAAGCTTGGTTCCCAATTCTCTGAAGAACTTTAAATGGTCCAATAAACCTTGGACTCAACTTTCCCCTTTTCCAAATCTTATAAGTCCCTTCCATGACGAGACTTTAAGCAAAACCGAATCTCTAACTTTAAAAGTCATCAGTCTTCGCTTGTTGTCAGCATAGCTCTTTTGACGATCCTGAGCTGCTAACATTCTCTCCTTAATTATTTTCAACTTTTTCGTAGTCTGTTGGACTATCTCCGGTCCCATAAACTGCTTTTCCCCAGCCTCAAGCCAACAAGACGACGTACGACACTTCTGTCCATACAAAGCTTGATAAGGTGTCATCTTTATGCTCGAGTGGAAACTATTATTATAGGAAAATTCTACCAAAGGTAAATGTTCATCCCAGTTACCTTGGAATTCCAGGGTACATGCTCTCAGCATATCTTCAAGTGTTTGTATCGTTCTTTTGCTCTGACCATCAGTCTGTAGATGGTAAGCTGTACTCAAACACAACTTGGTACCCAATTCCTCTTGTAGACTTCTCCAAAATCGCGAGGTGAAAAGACTGTCACGATCTGACACAATCGTTAATGGAACACCGTGAAGCCTCACTATTTCCTTCACGTAAGAATTCACAAGCTTTTCCATAGACCATTTCTCATTGGCTGCTATGAAATGCGCACTCTTAGTGAATCGATCAATAACCACCCAAATCATGTCGTGACCACTTTTCGTTCTGGGCAGTTTAGTGACAAAATCCATAGCAATGTCTTCCCACTTACCCATAGGCACATGCAATGGTTCTAAACTCCCGTACGGTTTCTGATGTTGTGTCTTGACTCTAGAACAAGTCACACACTCGGCCACATACTTTGCAACATCAAGCTTCATGGTCGGCCACCAGTAGTAGGGTTTCAGGTCCCTATACATTTTAGTGCTACTAGAATGAATCGAGTACATGATCTTGTGAGCTTCTTCCATCAAAAGATCTCTGACTCCTCCTGTCTTAGGTATCCAAATCCGATCTTGGAACACCTTCAGTCCATGACTGTTTATACCGAACACCAACGTCTTGCCCAAACGTTCCTCTTTGTGGTCATTCTTCTCAGAAGCTTCCTCTTGAGCTTTCTTAATACTTTCCACAATGGTCGAGACAACTTCTATTCTCAATGCTCTTGGCATTTTTCTTTCAAGATTGACTCTCTGACTGAGAGCATCAACAACAACATTAGCTTTACAGGGGTGGTAAAGTGTCTCACAGTCGTAGTCTTTAAGTAATTCTAGCCAGCGTCATTGCCTCATATTCAATTCCTTCTGACTAAAGAGATATTGGAGACTCTTATGATTAGTGAAAAGTTTGCACTTCGTGCCATAGAGGTAATGCCTCCATATTTTCAGAGCGAAAACTACTGCTGCCAACTCCAAATCATGAGTCGGGTAGTTCTTTTCATGCTCCTTCAACTGTCGAGATGCATATGCGATCACCTTATCTCTTTGGGTCAAAACACAACCCAATCCAACACCAGACGCATCGCTATAAACAACGAAGTCTTCAACTCCATCAGGTAGAGAAAGAATCGGTGCCTCACATAACTTCTTCTTTAGCAACTCGAAAGCTTCTCTGTGCTTATCATTCCAAGCATAAACGGCTCCTTTGTGGGTCAAAGCTGTTAATGGACTAGCAATCGAAGAAAAGCCCTGGATAAACCTTCGGTAATATCCGGCTAATTCCAAAAAGCTTTGGATCTACGTAGGACTTTTCAGTTGTTCCCACTTCATTAAAGCTTTAATCTTTGCTAGATCAACCATTATCCCTTCTTGGTTGACCACATGACCCAAGAATTGGACTTCTCGAATCCAAAAATCACATTTGGAGAACTTAGCATACAACTTCTCCTTCTTCAAGACTTCCAACACTTCTCGCAAGTGTATACCATGCTCCTCTTGGCTTTTCGAGTAAATCAGAATGTCATCTATGAACTGTGACATCCCCAATTTCACGGCCAGAAAAGACCGATTTGTTTATGCTTGATTTTAAAACCAGAGTAATCTTTTAAAGAAAACAGTTGCGGAATTTGTTCCCAAAATATGATAAAGATTTATCAAAGCATTTCTTTAAAGAAATGTATTTTTATTATATAACAAAATCTCGGGATGTCATGTTCCGATATAGACACATAAGCATAAACAGAACTTACATTATTTACACTAAAGATTTTACATCTCCATTAATCTCTCCGTGAAATATATCTTCGTATCGATACCTGTGATACAAAGGAAACTGAGTGGGTTAAGCTTGGGAGCCCTGTGAGCATATATGGTTTTCATCCCACAATGTTATATCATATAAATATATATAGAACATCCAAAATTATATAATTTCACCATATAAAAGCAACTCTTATCCCACCCCCATCGATCCTCACAATGCCATGATCTAAACTATCGTATCTAAACTTTTCCTCTTTATCTGATCCCTACTCACGGATCTAAACTAATTTCTCCACCTGATCCATACTCTCGGACCTAAAACTAACCTCTTGGTCTAATCCATACTCCCGGATCTAAACTTATCTCTTGGTCTGATCCATACTCCCGGATCTAAAACTGTGCCCAATCCATACTTCCGGACTAGGGACAATTAACTATGTCTTAATCCATACTCCCGGATTAATAACAAGTTTACCTATTGGTCTGATCCATACTCCCGGATCTAAAACTGTGCCCAATCCATACTCTCGGACTAGGGACAATTTACTATACCTAAATCCTGTTCTGATCCATACTCCCGGATCTAAATTGTGCCCAATCCATACTCCCGGACTAGGGACAATTAACTTAGTCTTAATCCATACTCCCGGACTAATAACAAGTTTTATCTCTTTACCTGATCCATACTCCCAGATCTCTTCACACACCGGACTTCTCGCGGGCAGAGCTTCGGCTTGGAAAATCTTTTCTTCTCGGGATCTTCGGTGCTTCGGGACTCGCTTCGTGTCTCGGGATGATACCGGGGCTTCGGGGGGTTAAAATTACACGTAAAACGATGTAATATGGGTGAGAGATGAGAGAATGAGCAACCCAACTCGGCTGGCCCTTCAAATCTATTTATAGGGCGAAATATGCCCTTGCTACGTCGTGACACCTTTTTCCACGTCGTGGGCTTGGTCGTCACTGCATGCGTCATCGCAAGTTGCATCTAGGGGACTCCCAGAGGTGTCAGAAGACTTGCCACGTCGTGGTATCTGACAGTTTTGGGGTTTCGTGCCCCAAACTTCAGAAATTCATAACTTTCGTATACGAACTCCGTTTTCGACGTTCTTTATATCGACGCGTAGGTGAGATTATGCTCTACAACTCTCATTTAGACTCCATTGACTAATTTTGACTTTATTTTTAATATATTATAAATATATTACTTATATATTATCTTTAGTAGGTCGGGACAGGAAAACTGCGTTCGAAATTCATAACTCCTTCATTTGAACTCCGTTTTCGTCTATCTTTTTATCGTTGGACTACTATCGAAGACGTCTGTGAATCTCATTTAGATCACTAAGGATATATATCTATCTACCATAAATTCACTATTTACGTCTCGCTGGGTCGCGCTGGGTCGTGCCGGTTCTGTCGCGAAACTTCGACAGGTCATAACTTATTTGTTATAACTCGGATTTTGGCGTTCTTTATATGCACGGAAACCTTGTGACATATACTAAAACTTGGTTAAGATTAATCCTTCTAAATAATCTTCCATAAAAAAGTAATTTTTGATGCTTATCGTCTCTAAATTGACTAGCCTGGATCTACGGGCGTTACATGAACACTATCACAGATTTATCAAGGAACAGATTACAAACCCTGTTCATTAAATCCATGAATGTTGCTGGAGAATTGGTTAGTCCAAATGACATGACCAAAAACTCGCAGTGTCCATATCGTGTTCTGAATGCAGTCTTCTCTATATCCCCCTCTCTTACATTTAGCTGATGATATCCTGACCCCAGTCTGATAGGACTGCCTCATAAGGCTTACAATACAACTGGACCGCCTGGTTTCTTGGCCTACAACACAAAACTAGACCGTATTAACTTAACCATAATATGTCGATATATGCAAACGAGTAAACAATAACAAACAAAGCACATGTAATTATAACTAACGTACTAATCTAATAGATCACTATAGCATAACAACATCCTATACATAAGGATAAATAATGCAGTACAAAGTATAGAGATAAACTCACCTGAGTCAACCAATAGAGGCTCAACAACAAAACTTAGCAACAGAACATCTGATGTAAGCTACCTAAAACCAAATCAGAACTTGTCCTTAGCTAAACACTCAATTCTATCATAGTGTGACAAAAATTCAAACTGTTCAAAAAGTAAATGGTCAACGTTCAAAAAAAGTTAACGACTGCCATACCGTGGAGAACACTTAGCCATGTTGTGGCCAAGCTAGCACAAACTAGTTAAGATGCAGACACCAACATGTCGTGGGCCTTCCTTAGCCACACCGTGGTCTTTGGCATAATGCCTTTTTATTGATTAAGAGCTTAATCCCTAAAGACCAATGGTCATAACATCAGATCTAGTACCTAATAACTTCATAATGGATACACTTTCCAACTTTATCCATTAGGATGGTCCAAACAACCAAGATCTAAACTTTAAGTCTTAAAGGGGCCAAGAATGCATCTTTCTCAGCTTAATCCATTAAGTCAAAGTCTCCAATATTCATATCTGAATCAACATGATGTTTAGATGGATAATGCTTCTAACTTTATCCATAATAATGCCACAAACTTTCAAGATTTTAACATTAATACACCAAAATGACCTAAAGGACCTAGATAACGTACATGGCTTAAAGGGAAGGCGAAAGATCATAAATTTCCTAGTCCATGAGGTCCACGAAGCATTCCAAACTGATCAAAATATGTTGGAGTCCACACAACTCCAAGATTGCCCATAAAATGGACAAAAAGTGACAAAAACCCCAAATGACAAGATCTAAAGAACTAAAGAGCAAGATAAGAACTTTATACTCACAATAGTCCAGAAATGGAGTGCTTTGATGGATCCAAACTTATAACAACATTCATTGCAACCAAAAGAACTTTCTTGATCTTGAAGCTTCATCAAATCACCACCAAAAGCTACCAAAAGAGGTCCAAGGAGAGAAGAGGAGTTTAATCTATGAAGGGAGGCTAAAGTTTGCTAAAAAGATGGTTTCTTAATGTAATTGAGGCTCGAAAATGACCTAAAACAAGGGGTTGAAGCCCTTAAATACAATCCGACCCCTAATTTAATAGCCTTGGGCTGCACAACGCTCCACGCCATGGAGAACTTCTCACTACGCCGTGGTGAACTCGTTTTTCTCAAAATCCACTTCAGCTTCAAACAACTATAACTTCTTCGTTTCAATTCCATTTTCGGCGATCTTTATATGCACGCGAAGATGTTGACGATCCCCACAATTCTATCTGATTACTTTTGGCTAAAAACATACCAAACTAAAATTATTAATAAATTCATGCAAGAAACCCAAATTATCGTCTTTCCCATTTTACCCTTTCTTTCAAGGCAGAAATCGATGACTTTAATCAATTAACCAACATTAACAATATTCGATAGGGTCTAAACTCTATCCCTTTGAAGCCAAAGACATTTACTCGATCAACTTATAACCCGCTATCCTGTAATTAGAAATATCATGGAAAGTAGTGCTACACACAAATTCTATATATATATATATATATATATATATATATATATATATATATATATATATATATATATATATATATATATACACAAATCTAGTCCATTTTTTTTTACTAAGGTGCTGTTTGTTTTTCTATAAAAACCTCTTCAAACCATTTATTGCTGCGCGGCGCAACACTTTCCCTCTCGCACCAGTTTGTTTTTTGGAAGACTTCAAACTAGAAAACCTCTGCGCGTGTGCTGCGTGGCAGCACTTGACTTGCCTCTTCTAACCTCTTCAGCTTTCATTTTTTCTAAGTGTTTTTCTAAGAATTTTTGTATAACTTTTTTTTTTAATTTTTTTTAAAACTTTGATTTTCTTAAATTTTTATTTACGGATGTGACACAATTTATTTTTATAATTTCCATGATTTTTTTAACATGATTTTTTTAATTTTTTTTACCGTTTTATTAATAATGTTTTCAATTTCAGTTGCATCTTTCTTAACATGTGTATTTTTTTACGAATTTTGTAGACAATGTTTGCAATACTTTCTTAATTTTTTTTATTATTTTCTTTTTTAATGTTTTTTAAAATTAATTTTTTTTTCTAGAATAAAACTATTAGCTTCTTTTACATTGTTTTAAGTTTTTTTTTTAAAAAAAGTTTTATATTTTTGTTTTTTTACATGTTCTTTTTACTATTATTTCAATGTTTTAAAACTAGAATTATTAAATTTTGGTGTTGAGAACTATTTTAAGTTTATAAAATTAGTTTATTTAAATTTCAGTTTACTGCAGCAGTCTACAGATGTTAAAAAACAAACATGCTTTTTATTATAGGCTGCAACCGTTTGTTCAACCTCTTCTGCTACAGAGGATTGCAGAGGTGGTCCGCAGACTTCATGAATTTTCGCTTCGAAAAAACAAACAACACCTAAATTATTCCCTAAAAAAATTCAATTTTGTTTTATATGTTTCTTAGAACTTTTCTTTGAAAAATACTTTTTTTAAATTTTTTTTTCTTTACAACTTTGTTTTTTATGAACTTATTTTACATTTTATATATATATATATATATATATATATATATATATATATATATATATATATATATATATATATATATATATATCATTTTTATAAATGCTTTTTAGATATTCGTTTGCATGGATGTGGATTTAGAAAAATATATAAATAAAACATTTTTTTATATATTTGTTTTTACAAACTAAAAATACGCTTATATATACATAATCTCAAAATAAATATATATCACTTACTGAATGAGGATCATATGAGGACTCGTGAGGACATCTTAAAAAATAAAAAAAATATATATAAATCATAAAATTGAGCATAGTATTATATTGGAGAGAAAAAAATTGGAAAATTTTTTTGGATCATTTTTATGATCCATGATTCATTTTTTATGATCCATGATTTAATTTTAATGATCCAATTTTTTTTTTCTAATTTTTTTTCTCTCCAATATAATACTATGCTCAATTTTATGATTTGTATTTATTTTTATTTATTTTTCCAATATTTTTAAGATATCCTCACAAGTACTAATCGAAAAAAGAGTATTTACCGGAATCAAACCCTTATACTTGCACCGGTGATTCATAAACATGTGAGAATGTTATGTGGCTTTCAAAAAACCTCATTATTTTGAATTTACTTAAAATTCTAGATTTTACTTGTTTAACCCATTTCATTAATTAAAATAGATGAAGTTGGCTAGTTGAAATAGATAAGTTGCATTGGCTCATCTTCAAAATTTTAGGGTCAATGTGTAATTTTTTCTTTAACAAACATTTATTTCATATTTCGACTTTAATCTCTCAAATCAACGAACTATGATTTTAATTTTAAGAAAAGAGTATCATTGTTGATACTTTGATATATACATTAACGTGAAGTAAACATAACATGTACCCTTTCCTCTCAGTCTCCTCCAACACTCCCATGAGATAATATATCTTTTCTTAACTCACTTTTAAGCAAAAATCTTATCTTTTCTCATGTTCACTTGTCGTCTTCCCCACAGGTGACCAACCCATCAACATCGTTGCATTTTGCATCAACCGACAACATCTATAGCGGATTCTTTCTAAACTAATTATACATTTTGATTCCAAAAAGATAATCTTCACGTGAAAGATCATCATTTATTAATGTGGGCTTTCAAGTCTGAACGTATAGCCAAAAATTTAGACATCTGATAAGTTCTTGGCTTAGTTCTTGATGACATCTAACCCATCATCCATATAGAGAAATTCATGTAGCATGTTGTGAAAAAGATCAAAAAAACATAGAAGTGACTAGCTGATGGATTTGAGGTTTTGGGGGCTCATTGCTTATTAATAACCTAATTATAATAGCAATAATGATTATAATAAAATAACTACGTATAAATTGTAGAAACTGGACGTTACGGTCATTATTTGATGCTAGATTAGCGTTTTTGTATAATAGTAACCGGTCAAACCTCTTCCAAGTCACCTTGAATTAGTTTATATGATTATATTACATTTCATAATTTTGATCCAATATAAAAATACTTATATGTTTTTGAAAAATATAATTTTTAATAAACAGCAACAAAAATGCCAAAAATAATAAACATTTTAAAAACATCGAAAAATGTCTAAACATCAAGGGATGTCTAATCGAACATCAGTATTGTAGCATCACAATGCTACCTACCTCTATTTAGTTTTGGCTGCAATTAAATGGAATAGATGACCTCCAATTTAGGTCAATTTTTATTTGGAGGTTGAGTTTAAAATGCATCTCTTTAACCTCTATATTGCTCTAAATAGGTGTCATTGTGCATTCATATCTTTGTCAGCATTGCAAGTTCGAAAATGAAGACATGGAGCAACTGCTTTTCTACTTTCCAACCTCTGTTAGGCTAGATATAATGGATGTGGGGAAGCCCTGCGGGAAGCTTCCCGCCCGGCGGAACACCGCACCGTCGGTGCGGAAAAAGGGTGGCGCGGGAACGGGTGAGGGGAGGCTCTCCTGCGTTCTCTCTCCGTTGATGATTGACCAATATGTATATATTTTTTCCCTTAAACTAGCCGTTGGTTAACAGTTAAAAAAAATCTTTTTTTTTTCTACCAACGGTTATATGCATTTAAGACCCATTTTTTTGTTTTTTTTTCTTTAACTTTTTATACACCTATAAATACCAAACCATTTACCTTCAATCCACATTAAAAAAAACCTTTATTTTCTTCTCTCCAAAAAATATTAGTCAAAATGTCACCATCTTCATCATCCGATTCGACGACTGTAGAGGAGACTAAGTTTATCGGTTCCGTTATGGCGAAAATGGTTGCATACAATAAAAACCGACTAGGTGAAACATCACGTGCACGATCTAAACCAAGAAAGCCGCGGTTTCATAGAAATCACGAAGCCGAACACGATCGTCTTATAGAAGATTATTTTGTAGATGACGCCATCTACGCTGTAAAGTTTCGATGTCGGTTCCGGATGAGGAAATAACTATTCTTACGTATTGCTGACGATTTGGAAGGCCTCTTTCCATATTTCCAATGGAAAATGGATGCAAGGCGGATAAAATGTTTCTCTCCCGTTCAAAAATGCACGATTGCAATTCGTCAGCTAGCATATGACATGGGAGCAGACAAATGAGACGGGTATTTTTGGATGTCAAGGCGTACCGTGCGGGAGTGTGTATACAAGTTTTGCAAAGCGATCTGTTTGGTTTATGGGCAACGATATTTGCGCAAACCAACTATCAATGATATCCACCAGTTGTACACGGTGCATGAAGGCAAGCATGGATTCCCTGGAATGCTAGGTAGTATCGATTGCATGCATTGGAGTTGGTCATTATGCCCCAACGCATGACATGGTCAGTAGATGAGAGACGACCACAAAGAGCCGACAATCATTCTAGAGGCTATCGCATCACATGATCTTTGGATATGGCATGCATTGTTTGGTTCAGCTGGTGCAAACAATGACATCAATGTGCTAGACCAGTCGCTGGTATTCAACGATATCTACCTTGGAAAGTCGCATGATGTACATTTTCAAGCAAATGGGGTAGCATATAAGCATGGATACTATCTTATTGATGGTATATATCCTCCCTTATCTGTTTTTGTGAAATTGTTTACACGTCCTAACGACCCGAAAAGGAAAAAGTTTAAAGAGGCAGAGGAGTCAGTTAGGAAGGATGTGGAGCGAACATTTGGTGTACTTATGAGACGTTGGCAAGTACTAACGGTCGGGGCAAAGTTATTTGAAATGAAAAGGTTACAACACGTAATGTAAACATGTATCATATTGCATAATAAAGGTGAGCAAAAACCGCACCGCAACTAAAATTAACCGCATAAACCGCAACCGCAATAAAAACCGATGGTGAGGTTTTCTGTTTTTCAAAAACCGCAAATTTGCGGTGCGGTGCGGTTATTAGTTTTCAAAAACCGCACCGCACCGCATATATTATATACAACTTTTTTTTATTAATTATTAATGTATTAAATAGTAAAAATAAGACAAGTTTCATGAATGAAAGATGAATAAAATAGTAGAAGACAAAAGTGTTGGTTTTTTTTTATGTTTAACTTTGAAAAATGGTAAAATTAGACAATTTTAAGAAATGTATTGTTAATTACTATTGATTTGACGTTTTTAAGATATTAATTGTTTGTGATTTAAGTTAATTGTCTTATACCTTATGTTTTTTTTTATTACACGTAATATGTTTGAACTCTTAAAACCGTTTGAGCTCTAAATTGTGGTTAAAAACCACACAAAATAACTGCACCAAATTCATGCGGTTAATAACCGCAACACAGAAAAAATAAAACCGCACCGCAAAAATAACCGCCTAACCGCACCGCAAAAATAACCGCACGAAACGGTTTTGAAAATAGATTAACCGCATTTGCGGTTAGTGGTGAGGTTTTTGCTAATAACCGCACCGAACCGCACCGCGCACACCCCTATTGCATAATATGATTCTTGAAGACGAAAGAAGAGCGATATGCCGGTACAACGAAAATGAAGTTTTGCCAAATGTCGAAGGAGTAGTCGGTGGTATACAAGAGTATAGGGTGAATAGAAGAAAAGTACACAATTGCAATATTCATCACGTCTTGCGTGCTGATTTGGTGGTGCACATTTATAGGGCTCATATTCAACCCTCACTAGAGTTTTCTCACGGTGATTTGTTTGACGAATCAGACAAGGATTTTGATATGTTCGTCGAGAGTGAAGATTCCGACGAAGAGAGTGATGCTGGGGAGAATGATGAAGACGATCAAGGCGATGACGAGGACGATGATTCCGAGTGATGTATTTTGATTTATATAAAACTAGGATATTAATTATGTTTTCTATGTTGTGGGTTGTTTGATTTTTTGTTTGTGTTTTTTTTCTACTTATTTAAATATTAGGTTTAATGTAATTTTTATTTTAATTAATGAAATGCTTTTTATTTTTAATTAAGGTTTACGTTTAGTATTAATTTAAAAATTGTACATCATAAAAAATTAATTTAATTTTTTTTTAAAAAGTGAAGGAAGCCCTTCCCACTCATTCCTTGGGTTTTAGGTGAGGGAAAGGAGGTATAACCTACAAAAGATGAGAAAAACTTCCCTTAATCTTATCGTATGGATCAAAATGTTGTCCTCGGCCGCCACTAGTTTTGGGGCTCAAACACTCTCAAACAAGTATTCGATGGTCCAACATAAAAATTAATGGAATTCTTGGTGCCGTATTATGGTATATTTGGAAAATCAATGATGTGATCTTTAAGAATGGTAAGTTTGATACATAAAAATTAATGGATAACATTCAAAATTTCCTCTTTTTGTGTGTGAAATATAGAGGGTAGTTTTATACTTTAGATTTGATAGATAGGTGCTCGCTGGCTTTTAAAGCTTGTAATTTGTAACTTTGTTTTGTACTAGGGGTGTGCACTGTGCATAACTTAATATATTCAATTCGAACCGACCAATCCAATTATGAACTGACCAATCAGAGTGTATCTGCAACTACAAATGGATTGGATCGGTTCTGAATTTCAAAATCCAATTGGATTGAATCAGAATTAAATCACCCTGAAAATCCATTGGATAATCGAAAGGAACCGATACAATGTTAATCTAATTAGATATCCAATATTAGTCCATTAAATATCAATGATCATCCATTACTATTATTCAATTAATATTAGAGAAAATTACAAATATGTCAATTCTCTTAATGATTTTGTATGTTTGAACCTTGATCGTTGAAGTTGAAGACTAGAAGTGTCATTTTTTAGTCTAATTTATCATATTGTATGCGTTTTTAGTTTTAATTACCATAATTACATTTGCAGGGGGATTAGTCGATGCGCGACAGTTGGTTCGGAAACCCTCGTTAGGAAAGTTCTTTTTTCAAAAAAAAAAAAAAGAATCATACTTTAGAAATGTACAACTTGATACTTAGTGATTTTTATTTATTAGTTAGTATAGATATAGATATAAATAATTAGATAGATATAGATACTATGAGAAAAAAAAACAAATTGTGATCATAGATTTTATTTACTTGATAAAAAAATAAAATAATTACTTGAAAGAAAAAATAGTCGATGAAATAAAAAAGAGAGTGAAAACATGTAAACAATAACTATTTTTTTGTCACCTGTCATCTAAATTATATTTGAAAATATTAATATTACATACATCAAATGATATTTTTGATTTAGAATTGAATTAAATATTTAAATAAAGATTCTTGATAATTTTTAAAAAAATAAACATGATTATCCACCTATTTTAGGAGATTTACAAAAATAGTCTAAATTCTTAATGAATTATAAATAGCTAAAAGTTAAGGTTTGTTTAGAAACAACATATGAAGCAAACACATGCATACGGTTTATTTTGTGTTATCTATAAAAAATTTACTTTGTCGATTTCAAATGATATATAACAATTTGTGGTTTCCTCTCAAGTTGTCTATGGATCCTCTTAAGTAGTATGAGGTTTCTTCTCAAGTTGTCTGTGAATATACAATTCGTTGATTCATATTCTGTGCAATAAAGATTTGTACCACTATAAACAATCATGTCATTTGAAGTTTCGTTTTTTATTTTTTCCGATTTTCAGATGAAATTCATACATATTAATTACTTTAAATTTCAACGTATATAATGAAAAAATTGATGTAAGATTACTTAAAACATGTTTTACAGAATGTCTTCTTAAACCATTAGAGAGAAAAATTCTTGTATCCTTGAGTGTGAAACATTTTTTTAGGGGTTAAATATATTAAACTAATGGGTCATGAAACCTAGGTGTGTAACGAAACCGTAACCAATTTCACGAAATCGCAGACGAGTTACTGTGTCAAACGATGAAACCGCAAACGAGTTCACGAAATCGCAAGTATGTTACCTCGTTGGCTATTTTCCGCTAAATACTACTGCTTTTCGGCTAACTTATTAAAAAATTAATCACTTTATCATCATACCGTAAAGTCTATACAATTTGCAAGATGAATATTAACCTCCTTCTTAATATTAGTTCATAATACCTTTTATTTATTTATTTTATATAGTTTTAGCCTATCTTTTTAATTTTTATAACGAATTAGGTCCATCATTAATTTTTACTTTATCATCGCCTTTTTTTTTTTTACTGTTTTACCCTAGATTTTAATACTAATTACGAATTTGTTCCTTCACTTTTCCTTTGAGTATTTTAGTTTTATTTTTTTTGTTTGTTACATGCTCTCCTTAATTTATTTTTTCTGAGTGTTAGACAATTTTTTTTAGACTAAACTACACAATTAGTCTTTGTGGTTTGCTCAAAACTGTCACTTTAGTCCAAAAAGATTTGGATTAGCATCAAAAGTCTAAAGTTTTCATTTTGTTGCTTGTTTGGTCCAATCAGAAAAGACCAACACCATTTCTGCAGAGCTGTAGCAGGGATTCTCAAAACTATTCATCGGTTCTCAGAGGTGTAAAGCGGATTTCGTGGTCATTTTCCAAAACTCAATTTTTCATGGTTAAATGCTTAAAACACCCCCTCAATTTTGGTTATTTCATGAATTTCTCATATTAATTTCCTATGTGAATCTAATGGTTTTATTTATTTATTTATTTTTTAAAACGACAGTTTTTAGAATTCTGTATGTTGAATGGTAATTTCATAGGTGACCTAAGAAATTTGTAGAAAACCTTAAATTTTTTAAAACAAACTTAATATATATATATATATATATATATATATATATATATATATATATATATATATATATATATATATATATATATATATATATATATATATATATATATATATATTATCAGCAAAATCCCATTAAATACTAAACATGATAAAAGTTTTTAGATTTGTCATTCCCTCTTCAATAAACTTGATAAAAAAAAACCAAGTAATTGAAATGGCTAAATTAAAAAGCCAACAGTGACATGAAACCAAACAACAGCTAACGGACAAAGAAGGAGACGTGAATTTTGTGTCGTTAAAAGCTTGGGTCAACCGTCAGTCAGTGATGGGAATCGTCAAGTCAACTCGGCCCGTGAGATACGTTGAGTCACTTTCGGTCGGGAAAACGCGCCAAGTTAGTGGAGAAATCCAAATTACCACTCTATCCCTCAATTCTTTTAACAACTACTAGCATCCTGAACAATTAAAATCCGATAACTTCATACAAATTACAAGTTTCTATTGCTCATTTTGAGTAAACAAGCAAAAAAAAAAAATCATACGAATTGCAAGTATTTACTCGTAGTTCTTTTATATAAAAGTTGTATACCAAAGATGGGGTCTTTTAGTATTTTCCCTTGAGCAACCATGGGGTCTTTGGTCCATTACCTTAACAGTCACTCCATATAAAGTTAAACCAACCACCCATGGCCATGGTGTTCCATTATATATTGTCACCAACCCCTCATTTATACCATATAAATTATCTCTATTTCCCCTTCATATATAAAGTCTAGGTCTAGCCATGGCAAGACAACTAATCTTTATACAAAAGACCATATTGCCCTTCCCGGGCATCGCGTTTTTTGCTGTTTTAGTTGGGGTTATATCCATTTTCTCAATCGTTGGTTTTCTATGTGGTTCACATGGTGGTTTGAAAAGATCCGATACGTATAAAAGAGAGAAAAACACAGTGCGTCTAGGAGTCAAAAAGCAGGCGACTTCCAAATTAGGAGGTGGTTTGAGTAGTAAAGCCTTATTGATGGCCAAGATGATCTCATGGAGGAAAGTGGAAGAATTAGGAGGAAATGATGATGATGATGATGAAGAAGCTGTATGGAAGCGTACAATTATTATGGGGGAAAGATGTCGGCCTCTTGAGTTTTCTGGAAAGATTTTGTACGATGAGAACGGAAATTCCATCCCCGAAACTCATCAAAAACATGTTGCTATGGGTCGTGATAAAGTTGCTGATATGAGTATGACACAACCCTGAATTTATTGGTCTATGTTGTAGGAAACAACCTCTTTATGAGTTTATTGGCTTCATTTGTGAATTATGAATTAACATGTTGATATATTTGAGTTGATTTTCATTGGAAATTTATAAATATTAGTGGGTTTTACGTGTTTAGTTGTTCCATTGGAACTTGGACGAAATCGTGTGGTTTTTCTTTTGGTTTGGCAAAATTATATATATATTTGTTTGGTTTGGTATGTCAATAGTTATGGATCGTCCATGTGGCTTCTGCTTCTAATTATTTCACCAATTTTCCACTATGAAATTACCTTTTTACCCAAAGATTGATATTAAAAGTGGGTAAAAAGTAAAAACCAACTTAATTCATTATGTACAAACATTGTTATGATGGAGAAGACGTTTATATATGCTCGGTCATGTTAGTTTAAGGGTTGTTTGATAGTTGTTATTGAGTCAAGAGCTAATTGAGTCTAAGATACAACATTTTATATAAAAGACAATAAAACAAATTAAATGCTTATAGTTATAGTATCAAACAATCTAAATTTATGATAGTAATACAACATTTTATCAGACCTAAAGACATATAAAAGACAATAAGACAAATTAAATGTTTATAGTTATAGTATCAAACAATCTAAATTTGTGATAATAATGGCGGGAGAAGAGGAGAGAAGAAACGGGCACATTGTATAATTTTCATAAAAAGTGGACTTGAAGCCCAGGGGAGATTTAAAATAGAAAACAAAGGCAAAAAGCCCATTATTATAGGTTCAAGCGGGGGCAAATATGGAATTATGGAAGCATTCTATAATCTTCACTGGCGTTTTTCTTAAATGATTTACATATCGATTTAGAAATTTAGTAGAAATATTATATAATGTAATGTAATTGTATTATTTGAATAATCAAATCAAGTTCAAATACATATTGGTAAATGCTCATTGTGCTTTTTGTTATTGAAGATTTGTGAAAAAAAAAAATAATAGCAATAAATATATGAACCGTTTTAGAGTTTATATTTTGTTTATGACTACGTTCCCATGAGTTTACAAATAGTTCGGGAATTACTTACTAGTTTAGAGAAGTTAACAAATTAGACTAAACTTATCTTTCATTTTCTAAGAACTAATCATCAATTAGACAAATCTTTAAAATAGCCATATTTTTCACCGATGTCACCAGCTTTCTGTAAAAGCACGTCGTATCACATAAACGGGCTGCGAAGTTGGGCTGAGAAATGAGCCTGCTTGTGGTCCCTTCTTTAAGGTAAAAAACAAAAAAATATTTTCATATTCGTCACACTATAATTTCACATATGATGAGAAATTATCTCTAAAAAATAGAAGAAGACAGTCACGATCCGCCTAATACAGTAAGTTTTGTTGTCTTTTATACGTTTCTTGGTAAAATTATAAATGAAAAAACTACATTTTCTCAATCAATCTGAGGTAAACAGCACATCAATGATGGAACTACACAAACTTCTTATGTTCTCATATGCTTGATTTTATTTGGTTATCTGTTTGGTCAATTTTTGACGTTTGAGTTGCATTATAGTCCTACAAATTCTAATGCTAATATCCTTAATTCTTCTTATTTCTAACTTGTTTATTTTATAAATTAAATAATATGTATGCGTTTGATAATTCATTCCTTAAAGAATAAAGAGTAATTAAACATGTTGCAAATCATGTTTCTTTTGTGTAATATATTAAAAATAAAAAATTAAAATAGTAAAAGCTAGATCCGTCGTAGATATGTCGTAGATATAGATGGATTTATGTGTTATTTTAGGAGTAGATTATATATTATATTTGTCGGTTAAAAAAAAAAAAAAAAAAAAAAAAAACAAGTCATCCGCTATTATCTACACACATGTCATCTTTAACATGATTAATATTCAAATAAAATGTCGGCTCTGTGCGACGGCTGTGTAAAATTAAACCTAATAAAACATCATTCAACGTGCGTAGATTCTGATTCTTTATTTTTATTTTTTAGATACAAAGCATGATCATTAGAAACGCGAATATAAAGAAACAAAAAATTTTAGAAACTTTTGAAAAAAGAAAGAGAATCTTGGTGTGTTCATGCTTTAAAGACCTTTTTGCAAATAAAAGTCCCCCTAACTAAAGCGTCCTTCGCTTTATTACGATTCTGACTTCTATGGTATCATATCAGATTTCGTACGTGTAAACGCAATAGACATCAATTAGTTTTAGGGTTAAACACAAAATCCAGATACAAACCAGTTCATGTTTACCATATTGGTTATTAAAGACTTTTTTTTTACGACAAATGGTCATTCAGCACAAAATATACTCATGTATACATAAAATTTTGACTTGTTATAACTGTTTCTTCTTGAGTTGGCGCTTCATGTTCACCTTGGGGCTCAACATTTGGTTTGTGTGACATTTAGGGTATTGGTACGTTCAATAATGAATTGTTGAGAGTTCTTATTAACTTACGAATTAAAGAAAATCTTCTCTTGGTAGTATGAGTTTTATGTTTTTATTTTAAACTGAAATCTTTTAATCCAAATGGTGCTTCTTTTTGGGAGTCTTTTACTTTTAGTTTATATGTAATTTTACACCCTTAAAAAATAAAAAATAAAAAATAGTAGGTACTTTAGCCAAACATTTAAAAAATAGCTTTTTTCTTTTGGTTTCTATTTAATTTTGTACCTTTAAAAATAGAAGGCACCTTAACCAAACATTTCTGCATAAAAAAGTTAAGAATTAGTTTTGCTAAACCCACGATGTTCATATATATATATATATATATATATATATATATATATATATATATATATATATATATATATATATATATATATATATATATCAGAAAAGTCATATTATTTTGGAAATTTTTTTAATAAAGTCCTAAAAGTTTTTTTTTTAAAATAGAAAAATCCCGATTATTTAACATTTGGGTCAAACTAACGAAAAAGTATTATTTTATATTTTAACAAAAAATCACAGATTATGTGATTTTGTCAAAATAATAAAACTTTTCTGTTAAATTTTTGTAGGACTTTATCAAAAATTTTCCTAAAATAATAAATATTTGTGCGTACTTGATAACTACTAATCCAAAAATCATTTTTCAAAATCAAAACTATAAATATTAACGAAATACAACGTTTAAGCCATATCTAGCCTCAAAAAATAGATTTAACGATTTTTCTCACTAATGTTTTTTTTTATTGCTGATTCATATTATGCATGCATATTTATGAATCAACAGTCATATAGACTGTCAATGTAGATATGTATGTTGATTCAGAGTTCTCAACCGCTGATTTGGAGTTTATAGGTTCGCACATGGGAGCCTAAACTAAGACTATGTTTGGCGTACTAGCTGAAAAGCTAGCTGTTGAATAAAAAGTTAGTTGATAGCTAAAAAGCTAGCTGAAAAATATGAAATGACATAAAAAAACATTTAAAAAATGTGTTTTTATAATTAATTAAAAGGTATATTTGGAAAATTTTAAAAAACTCCTAAAAAGCTAGTCTAAATAGCTTTTTAAAAAGTTAGTTTATAAGCTATCTTATAAGCTACTTTTTGGTTTACCAAACATAACAACTTAAAAGAAATTCGAAAAATAAGCTAGTTGTGACGCATTAAACACAATCTAGTTAATAAATAGCCGTTAAAAAACTTTATTAATCTTTATGATAACCTTATGATATAAGTAAGACAAATAAGACAAATGGTTTTCTTTGAGGAACCCCGGATATTGAAAAACTTAATTTATTAATCAATATGGATAAATTAACAAAAATTGAATTCAAGATTTCAACTTTAATCTTTTTATGTTTACTATTTGATTAACAAGTTAAAAAATATTATTATATCCGTAAGGTTATCAGTTTAGATTTTCACATATAATTTGTTTAATAGATTAATTAAATTACATTTTGTATATCAAGACTTGAATTGGGCTTGTTAATTCAAAACTATTGTACGAGCACTGTTTGTTCTTTTTAACAGGTACTTTTTACGGATTTCAATATTAAAATCTTTACTTGTTATTGGACATGTCGTTAATGAAGTAGAAACCTAAATATGCATGCAAGTAATATACATAATTACATGAATTTCATACATGATGATATGTTATCATTAGAATTTATCAAACAGAAAACAAGAGCAATAAAAAATATATTTTATTTGGGATTATGATCTTTAACGTTTAATGGATCAGTTTGAAATAAAAAAAACAGATCCATTAATTTAATAAATTGTTTACTTTATTTTAAGCATATATAGATCTCATATAATATTACCACATATATAACAAAAAATAAAAAAGGAATTAAACTGATCACATGATTGAACAAGCATTAGGGTTATCGTCGCTAAAGAGATGAGTCATCTGTTCATCGGTGGTGTTAGGGACGGAGAAGGCTTGAACGACGTTCTTAACGTTGCCGGCGGGAGCCCTTTTGTCGTAGGCTTGAGTCACGTACGGATAACTCACCAAATTGTAAGGTATGTACGGCCAGAATTCTGCTCGTTTTCCGGTGCTCATGATCTTCTTCAACACCTTGTTTGGATCCACATTTCCATTAACTGTTACTCTGCTTTGCTTTCTGTTAATCTCCACACTCTTTACGCCTGATGATGAAATGTCACAACAAACAAAGTTTTACGACAATCTAACGGTTTAATAAAGCATTTGTAATAAGATAATCACCGGAGGTGGAGAGACCTTTCATGGATTTAACAGAGTTCTTGACCCTTCTTTCGCATCCATCACAATCCATTTTAACTTTAATTTCAACTGTCTGGGAAACAAGACCACAAACCATTCTTGTTAGAGAGAGAAGAATAATAATAAGAAGAAGAGAGATGAGAGATGAGAGATGAGAGATGAGTATGCATGCCTGCATCGGTTTTCTTCTGCTTCTGCTTGTGCTTCTGGTGCTTGTGGCACTGCAAAAGTTAGAAAGATAGTCTAGTGCACCCATTCTTTTTGCTATTTTGCAGAAAGAAAATGTTAGAGATAGAGAAAGAAAGAGATGAAAGAAGTTTTTTTTGAAGTCTAGATGATATGCACTTGGTAGTTTGGTATTTATACAAGGGTAAGTAACCATGGTACAAAATAGACGCAGCGCATATAAGCTTCTTTAAATATGACGTGTTTGCTAATGTTAATATCTTAAAAAAATTTAACCAAAGTGCTTTTAGTGTGGTGGTATTAAGTATTGCTCTCTTTTTTTAGGTGGAGTGTTCAAGTCTTTGATTTGCGTTTAAAAAAATATCTTAAAAGATTTAAGACATAAGTTCAAGCCTACCTTTTATTTACCTAAATAATAATATATTTAAACACCCCCGGCATCCCACCAATTTACGGATTTGTTACTTGTTAGTGATTTTAGTCAACCATATGCTTTGTTATATTAGATTTTAGGTTTCTCATGTTAATCAAAAGACGTGGATAATTCAAGGATCAATGTATATAAAACACTTTTTAAAATTTGTTATCATTTTGACCATATTGCTTGGGTTATCATGGAATACAATTTGAGATGATCCAAGAGAGAACAAGTTTGGATTTCAGGGAAAATCCGAGATTCCAACATAAAATATCTTGCTTTGATTGTGTCTGTGTTGAGACAAATATTCATAGCAAAGAAGAAATAGTTATTCATATGTATTCTATCTTTTGCAAAAAACACACACACACACACATATATATATATATATATATATATATATATATATATATATATATATATATATATATATATATATATATATATATATATATATATATATATATATATATATATATATATATAAGGAAGATGACGGTTTAAAGGGAAACGATGCCTCTTTTGTAACTGGAGCAAACATTGGTTATTTAGACAAGTATATTCGGTTGGACCCCGCTAGGGGTATTGCTCTCAAACCCTGCTAGGGGTGATGCCCCTTGGAACCCCACCGTGGGTATTGCTCCCGGACCCCGTGTTCCCGAATCCTAATTAGCTATCTAAGTGTGCACTTCCCTCCCCATGTCTTGGATTATAACCAAATGAAACTCAACTTGTCTTGTATAAAATCATGAGTATACAAAATGTATTGATGACACTAACATCACGAACAAGTTATAATTTTGAGCACCTTCTTGAGTTGGAATGTCTTCTACACATTTATGAAAGTCACCATGTAGTATGTACATCCATTTTATGGATATCGTGGGTATATATAGACTAATTTATAAAGTATGTTTTTAGGGTTCATAAGAAAATGAAATACCCATACACGAGTTTAGCAAGTTATTTCTTGTTTTGTTCCTAAAACTAGAAGCATCATCTTGTGGATTACAATGCAATCATATTTTGGAATTTTTTAGCTTATGACCGAAATATCGATTAAATAAATTAAGCTTTACAATATCCACATCTATTTCTAGAAGCATTGGTTATCATCAAGCTAAGGGTGAAACATTAGTTATCGTTATGCTAAGTGCGAAGTGCGAAGGGCGTGGAAGCTAAGGGTGAAAGGTGAAATATTTCTAAAAAAATTAGTTATCCATAACTTTTTCTAAAAACAATTGTTATCATCATGCTAAGGATCACTAGTAGAAAAATACCCTTTAATGAAACGCATTGTGTCATAAAAGGGTATAGATGACACACAAATGTGTGTCATTAAAGCCCCTATCATAAAGGAAGACGACATACATTTGTGTTTCGTAACCTTACGATGTGCATTTACGGCACACGATGTGTGTCATAAAGGTGTGCGGATGACACGTAATATGTGTCATTGAAGCCCCTGTCATAAAGAAAGACAACATGCATTTACGTATCGTAACCTTACGTCATGCATTTACGACATGCATTGCGTGTCATAAAGGGATATAGATGACATGCATTTGCATGTCATAAACTTCAAAAACCATTTACGATATGCATTTGTGACGTGCATTTACGATAAATATTTATGACGTGCATTTATACATAATACAAAAATACAGAAACAAAAGACGATGCTAACTAACATTTCACAGTTAAAAAAATATATTGTTTTTCGATACAAAATATCACCGATAAATGATGCGTGTAATAAAAGACGACCATTCTTCAAGGATTTCATTAATATCATCATCTGTGTAGTGAACTTGCGGCCCCAACCTGAAAAAATTGCGTATAATAATGATTTTTTCTTTAACAGTGAGTAGGATGCAATATTCAACAAATAAACATAGAATGTAAATTCTCCTTTCTTATTAGGGCATTGTACTTTCAAATAAATGAAAATACATTGATATTTCTTGCATATAACCTACTATATAACAATGAGTATGGTGTTATATGTAAAAAATAAACATAAGTGTAAATTCTCCTTTCTTATTAGAGCATTGCACTTTAAAATTAATGAAAGTATGTTGCTATGTATAGCCTAATATTTCAATTATAATTAGGACTATTGACCCGCTGCTGTAGGGTTTGAGTCATGGTGGATGATGAGGTTATGCAGACATTACTGGAGTGCTCATTTCATCCCTATCGCTGAGAGTATATATGTCGAGACATTGGCTGACATCTACATCAGGGAAATAGTGGTTCAATACGGAGTACCAGTTTCTACGGTTTCTGATCGTGATATTCGCTTTACCTCTAAGTTTTTTGGAGGAAATTTCACGAAGAATTGGGTACACAACTTCATTTTAGGACTACATACCACCCTCAAACTGATGGGCAAAGCGAATGTACTATTCAAACTATTGAGGATATGCTTCGGGCATGTGTGTTAGGTTTTGGCGGGATTTAGGATACCTATCTTCCATTGGCTGAGTTCTCTTATAATAATAGTTATTATGCCAGTATCGATTGACCTCCCTTCGAGATGCTTTATGGGAGTAAATGTCAGACCCCGGTTTGTTGACGCGAGGTCATGCATCGAGTTATGGGGAGTACTGAGGTAGTATTCAAGACCACCGAGTTGATTCAGTAGGTGCATGATCGGATGCAGACCGCACAGAGTCACCGGAAGTGTTATGCCGAACGGAGACGATCAGACCTCGAGTTCCAGGTTGGAGACTTTGTGCTTATGAGACTATCACCTTGGAAAGGCATCATCTAATTCTGGAAGTGGGCAAGTTAGGCCCCCGGTATACTGGTCCCTTCAGGATTATCGCGCAGATGGGAAAGGTTACATATCGATTGGATATGCTAGATGAGCTTAGCCAAATCCACAACACATTCCACGTCTCTCAGTTGTGGAAGTGTCTAGGTGATGACTCTGCACTAGTTCCCTTGGATGATATTCAAGTTGATGAACGCTTGAACTATGTAAAAACACTGATTGCAATCATTGATAAGAAGACAAAGACCTTGCACAACAAGGTGGTTGGTTTAGTTAAGGTGCAATGATAGCACTAGAAGGGTTCAGAGTGGACATGGGAGCCTGAGAAGAAATTAGTGAGCATTACATAGAGCTTTTTGCTGCAGTGGGCTTCGAGGAAGAAGTCTGATTCAAGTGGGGGAGAGTTGTATCATCCGTATCCTCAGGTATGATTCTTATATTTAATTTATCCATTTATACACTTTGGGTGCCCTACGCTGGGCGTAGGATGGCCTCCTATTTTGGGCGTAGGTTAAAGATTTCATGTGAGGGATTAATGCTCTACGCTGGGCGTAAAGATATCTACATAGGGCGTAGGAGCGCATGACTTAAGCCCTAATTTGTAACACTTGAATTTGGTATGATTATATTTAACCCTCCTATTTAAAGCATTTCATTTTTGGTCCTTGTGGCTAGTACACGGGGGTACCACAAAGTATGCTTGGCGTACTAGCTAAGATATGAACGCGAGCATCGACCACGTACGTTGGACGTACGTGGGTTACACTGGGCGTACGTTGGCGAGGGGCAAACCCTAATTTTTAGGGTTTGTTCCCTATTTAAAGCTTCATTAACTCATCTCCTGGAAATTTTAGACCAACCTCCACCCTTTGAAAACCCTAATTCTTCCCTTTGCATTGTGTGGTGCTCTTGTGCTCTTGTTATGAACTTTGGTGGGTTTTGTGCATCTTGAAGTGGTAGAAAAAGAAGTTTGAAGAGTTATTCCTTAGAGGAGAGCTTTAAGATCTAGATTTAGCTCCATCATTTGGTGAATTTTGAGGTATAAAGTCCATACCTTGTCTACTCCTTGCATTGATCTACTCTTTATGTTGTTTATGGTCATTTTGGTCCTTTTTGGTAGGTGTTAATGAGCTAAGGCCGTTTAGAAGCAAAACCTTGTAGATTTGGACATTTTAAGGGTCCCTTAAGCATAAAAATGCAATCTTTATGGTATTTATGGACTAATGCATGTGTTAAGTCATTTGTTGATAAATTATTTTATTTCCTTATTTTTATTAGTTTATTTTAGATTTTTAGATCTTTTTATCATTAATGCATTGTAATTTATTTATTTTTCTTTAGTATGGATCATACCGGGTGCTTGTTATGTTGCATGAGATATTTTGTAGGTTTTTCGGTGCTTGTTGCGGTTGCGGGTTGATTGGAGACGGGCTTAGTGGGCTTCCGAGGCATTATTGGGCTTGGCGGAATCAAAGAGGAAGAATTGGGCTTTGAAAGTTATTGGCTTGGTTTATTTGGGCTTGTGAAGATGGATCATAAAATTCTAATTTTGGGCTTGGAGCATCCATTTGGTGGCTAAATGATGATTGGTGCATTTAAAATTACATGGACAAGGAGTGGGACCAAAGGAATCTTTGGTAGTGGAAGGGTGGAGTGGCTTGGTGGACCAATAGCATTACAACAACATTTGCGCGGGTGAAATTTTCGTCGCGCGGGTACCCGCGCAACTGCCCAGTTTAGGCATTTTGGTCATTTGGCTTGCCATAACCTTTTGGGATCAGATCTAGAGGCTAATTCATGTTTTTCCACCATTGGAGACCTGCAAGAGGCGATTTTGGGAGCTAGAAACCATTTCCTTTCATCTTTCCAAATCTTAGGTAGTTTCTTTATGCAATTAGATTATTGTTCTTGTTACTTTGTTGCCATGAGTGGCTAATACTCTCATTTGGTTGACTTTGGCTGAAAACCAATGAATGTTTGTGGGTTTTGAAGGATTTATGTTGATTATCAATTTATTCCATGTTTATGATTCTAGTTTGCAATTCTTATGCTTATTTGATGCTTTGATCATGAGCTTAGTATTTGATTGAGCAATGGTTGATTTATTTCATTGATTTTATATTGGATCATTGAATTTATCTAGAACAAAGGCTTTATGATGGTAGAAATCATCTCTAGCTTATGAATCATATCTCCTTTATGGATGTGTAAGCATTTGACATCCTCTAGGAATTGGGGATTCCTTCATTCTTAAGGCTAATTGATTTCTTCTGATTAATTGCTTCAATTGACCCTTGATCTTAATTAAGAAGGTGTGTTGTGGGCTTCCCCAACCTCCATACAACCTATGAGGAATCTTGGCATATCATGCTTCATGATTGCTATAACCAATTTGGGATGAAGGATAAGCTTTGTATTAGATCCTAATGATAAACACACAAATGTTCATTGTGTTGAATTGCCTTAGTTAACCAATTATTTCCAACTTTTGAGCATCTCATCAACTTGCTTAATTGCAAGGTTTTTAGTTATTCAAGTATTTTAGTTTTCAAGTAATCAAAAACCCCTCCCTTTTAGTTTAATTGTAGTTAATTAGTTTAATTTCACTAGTTCTATTGAATTGCATTGGTGATTGAATACAACCATTTCCCCGAGGATCGATACCCCTTTTTACCATTATATTACGTTTATTTAGCAATCAAAGGGTGTAATTTGCTTGGTGGGCTTGACATCCCACCATTTGTTAAGATCTTTTGAGCTCTAAGAGCCTCATTAAGCCATGCATGCACGTAAAGTTGCCAACTTTACGTGATAAACCACCTTAAGGAAGTCAGATCTGAGTGTTGGGTGAAGTTTTAATCAATTAAAAGTTGAATAAAGGAAGTTGGCTAAGTTGGGGGAGTACGTTGGGCATACAAGTAGGTACGCTGCGCGTATAAGTCCTAAAGCGAGTACGTTAAGCGTACGAGTTGAGTACGCCTCGCGTACTCGGCAGATGGGCTTCGGACTCTGGGGTTCTCGGTTTTGGGCAATGTTTGGACTTAGGTATTTAGGGCCTTTTTTGGGCCATCAGGTTTTAGTTGGGCTGATGTTTTTATTTTGGGTCCACTTGGATGAAGCCCCACAAAGGGATTTGGGCCCAATTTGGAAAATTGGGCCATATTCGGGCTGTGGGGTGAACTTTTTGGAATTCGGGCCTTCTAGGGTAGTTGGTTGGGCCTTAGTCCTTAAACAAGTTAGGTAAAGGGTAAAATAGTCTTTTTAACCTAATTTAAACTGATGGTTATGGATTGGAATCCAGTTATTAATTGGATGTTGTTGGTATTGATAGCACCAGGATTTGTCGGACCAGTAGCCAGAGATTTATCAATGTTATTCAATAGCTCGAGGTGCGTCTTTCTCATTGTGTTTAGCGGGTTAAAAGCACTAATTCCGATCCATTTTTTGATATGCTAGGGTGCTAGATGTCTGCATAACTCTTGCATGTGCATGTATGCTTAGTGGCCGAGGCCCAATGGGTAATTTGTATACCATTACTTGTTTTACGTGTATGTTTGTATACTGGGCGAGGGCCATTGTGAGAGTTAGGGCAGGGCCCGCTATACTTAGTGGGCGGGGCCCGTTATGCGAGTTAGGGCGAGGCCCGTTATACACGGTGGTCGGGCCCCGTTATGCGAGTTAGGACGAGGCCCATTATACTCAGTGGCTGGGGCCCATTATATGTTTGATATGTGTGGTATGTGGTATTTGGGGGAAACTCACTAAGCTTTGTGTGTAATGCCCCGATTCTCAGGTATTGATTTTATGTAAGTATTTTCTTGAATTCAAGGTTTGCTCGACGAGTTGGTTGCCCAACTCGTCAAGTAGCAGCGGGTTGGTCCACGAGTTTTAGTGACCTACTCATCGAGTCCAAGAAGGGACTCGACGAGTAGGAGCTGGCAGATGAAACCCTAAATTCCGGGGTATTGCACCCTATTTAAAGGATCACTGGCCTCCCCTAGCCTCCCCTTTACAAATCCTCGGCACCCTTAAACCCTAAATCGTGTATGTGTGTTTCTTTGGTGTGTTAAAGCTTAGAAGAGGGATCTTAGTGAAGAAACACTTGGGGAAACAAGTAAATTGAAGCAAGGAACTCGTGGGAAGCAAAGATCTACTTCAGTTAACACCCTCTTGAAGGTATTAGGCTATTACCTTGGCTCATTTCATCTTAAATCTCTTTTGGGTGGGTTTTAGGAAAGGTTTCTTATGTTTGAGCCAAGATCTGAAGTTGCAACTTCATATCTAGACTCCTTTTGGCCTCTAGATCCATAAAGTTATCAGCTTTGGCAAGTATGAGCCTTCCTTCAAGCGTGGGACTTCTTTACAAGCTTGGTTTTGTCATTTTTAGACTCTAGAGCTTTGCATGCACGTAAAGTTTGCAACTTTACGTGATAAACATGCCTTGGGAAGCTGGATCTGTATTTTAGAGCCTTAGCATGGTTTAAAAATCCTCTATATGGATGAAGGACTGTAGGGACTCGGTGAGTCGCATAGTCCACTCGGCGAGTCCGATGAAGATTGTCGTGGGCTCGGCGAGTCAGATGAGTGACTCAGCGAGTCGGCTAGGGGTTTCCCAACCTTTGGACACGTATGAACGCGGTGAGTTGTAAGGGGAATAATCGACGAGTTGGCCGAGGAGTTTACGACCACTGACACTAGAAACTCGACAAGTCACTCAAGTGACTCGACGAGTTGGTGAGTTATGCCAGGAACTCGGCGAGTAGCTGAGGGTACTCAGCGAGTTGAGGTCAACTTGGATTGTTGACCTTGATAGTTGACTTTGACTATTGGACTTCTGGGGCATTCTGGGGAATTCATGAGCATGGTGGGGACATTTAGTCAAGAAGGTCATGATGGGTATTAACTTAGCATTTATTGTGTGATAGTGTGGGATTTCCGGTGAGACAGCAGTCCGAGATTTGCAGTACTTCAACACTACTTGTGAGGTGAGTTATCTCACTATACTTAGGGGTCTAAGGCTCCAAGGCCGACCCATAGGATATGTTATCCTAGCAGTGGTATTATGATTGAGTATGAGTTAGTTTGCATGCTAGTTGCTATGCCAGTTGGTAGGTCTATAGGACTACCTGTATTATTATCTGATAGTCTGTATGCCTAGTGGATATGATAACCTAGTAGTTGGTAGTATGTTGACTACGAGTTAGTATTGCCTGCTAGTTGCTAAGCCAGTTAGGTAGATCTGTAGGACTACCTGTAGTATTATGTGATTATTTGTATGTGCATCAGTTGTGCTATATGTCGACATATTATGTGGGATGGGTTGAGGTGATACTGCTCCGTGCGGTAACCAACAAACCCGGGAGCATTCCAGATACGAGCTGAGGGAGACTCATACTGTGGGCTCGGTGGAAATCCAGATGTGAGCAGTGGGCCCGGAAGGCAATCCAGACTCACACTGTGGGCCCAGGGGGTAATCCAGTCTATAAAGTTGTGGACCCAGTTTATGTTGTTAATTGTATATGTATTATGTGCAGTGTATCGGTATTTTGGAGGAACTCACTAAGCTTTCGGGCTTACAATTTCTGTAATAACTGTTGGTTTTAAAAGTTTTGAAAAGTTTTAAATTGACTTGATTTTTATGGGTGTTACAAGTTGGTATCAGAGCCTTGGTTTGAGTGAATTGGAGTAGCATTCGTGTCAATCCAGTCTCAAATTAAGGAAATATTTTCAAAATGATTTTTTTAAATGGTTTTCAAAATAAGTAAAGGAGAATGCAGAGTGTATGATTAGCCGGAGCCCGTAAGTAGACCCCAAAATACCATACGGTTATTGATATTGTGATATGTTAGAACATCATGTTAATACTAGGCTAGGGATCTTCAGGAATTGCATGATTGAATTATTTGTTTACATGATGCCGGCTAGCCTAGGGTTTTCTTATATGAGATTGACATCATTATTGTAGTTACTTGTGTATGCATCACGGTTGTACATAATTAAGATCTTATAGCCTGAGAATGTTTGATTTGGACTTATGTTTTGCCTTATTGATTAGGGCTTAGGGCAGGATTGAATATTCGAAAGTCTATAGGGTCCAACGTTATGTATGGCTAGCATACACTAGTGCTACAGGGTTGGTGGAAGTTTCATGGATAAGTGGGTTGTGTGGGATCGGTAGGTCAATATGAGACAGTTAGCCTTCCTCTAGGAGTGAGGATTGAGAGCTCGCTATGTTTATGAATATTGTTAGGGTGTTGTGGTGATACTTGAGACAAATATGGGTAGGTGTGGAAGGTAGTATGGGCCCGTACTACTGAAAGTACATGACCCATACGCATATCAAGGAAGTCACAACCCCTAGGGTTTAGTTGGGAGTTGGTTCCCAGTTATTTATGTGGATTATCTGATATCTTGTGGTATGTTTCAGAATGGTGATGACGAGAAGCTTTGTGACTGGGTCCGGTTCAGGATCAGGATCAGGAGACGGAGTTCAGGAGGGGCTAGCAACACCTAAGGTTGTGGTGCAGATGGGTACAGAGGAGTTGGATGCCAGGATTCGAGAGATCTTGCATGATGAGGTTGCTTCTATGTTCCGGGCACAACTGCCGGAGATGTTTGGGTCTATTAAGACCACTATGGTTGAGTACTTTGACGAGTGTTACACAGCCCTTGCAGAGACGGCTGTCGTTGCAGCTGCCTCGGCTGTATTAGCGACAGGAGGAGGTGAAGCCAGTCGGGGATTCCAGTACCAGGACTTTGATAACACGAAGCCCCCGACATTCGATGGTACCCAGGATTTGATTAGAGCCATGAGGTGGTTATCTGATGTGGAGGGATGTTTCTTCACGTGTTCATGTCCTACTGACCAGAAGGTCAGGTGTGTCTTGAACATGTTGAGGCTCGGAACCAAGGACTGGTGGAGGTTGATGACAGGGTCGTACACTGATGAGTAGAGAGCTGCTATTACTTGGGAGCAGTTCAAGGATATGTCCTGCGCCCGATACGTCCCACGGGTTGAGCGAGAACGGTTGGCTCAAGAGTTCTTCAGTTTGAGACAGGAGGAGGAGTCGGTGACGGAGATCACCCACATGTTCATAGAGAGGGCGATATTCTGCCCAGAGTTTGCTTCTGAGTAGACTCAGATGACCCGTTATCTGAACATGCTCAAGACTGACATCCATCAGTTTGTGTCCACCCAACGGTGTGATACTCTTTTGGAGTTGCAGGAGGCTACTAGGCAGCGCGAGTTGGAGATTGAGCTGCAGTTGGGGGAGCAGCAAAAGGCCCTGACATAGTCGCAGCCAGTGCCTAAGCAGTCTAAGACCGCTGATTCCAAGATCGGGGCCAACAGAGCCGCACTTGTGGAAAGTGCGGTAAGGGTCATTCTGGAGTTTGTCGAGCTGGTAGTGGGTGCCACAGGTGTGGCAAGGAGGGGCATTATGCGAAGGATTGTTGCCAGACCGCTCCGGTTCCGAGTCTGAGGTTATGTTATCACTGTGATCAGGTTGGCCACTAGAAGGCCAACTGCCCATTGCTTGCCGCTAAGCCGGCGCAGGTTCCCATGTCGGCTACGTTGAGGATTTCAGTTGGGAGGCCAGTTAAGGTAGAGTCTCCGAAGGCTCATGGACGTGCTTTCCAACTTACAGGAGAGGAGGCCAGGGCAGCACCGAATGTGGTTGCTGGTATGTTTCTATCCTTTATCTCATTTATTATATATGTTTTATGCTTATTTGTGTTGGATTAGTGTCTAAGTCCATAACTATTTTGGTATGTACTTGACCCGATGGTGCATGGTCCTTTTGGGTTGCCTTCACCAAAGCAACTTGATAGGATGAATTATGGAGAGAAAGGATTAAATATGATTTATTAATATATTATGAGAATAATATATTAAAGGAGAAATCATATTGTTTAATTAATATTAGTCAATAATTAATTGATAATTAGTTTTGTGACTAAAAGAGATTAATTAAACTTAAGGGACTGGAATTGTAATTATAAGATAATTGCAATTTGGGCCATGGATTGCCTTATATTAAGGAGTGGACGAATTCCATGGGGAAACCCATGAGGAAATTGTCCAAGGCCTTAATTAAAGGAGTCCATGGGTTGCTTAGGGCTTAAGCATCCAAATTAGGGTTTCCTTGTTAGATAACCCTAATAGCCTTACTATATATAAGACCCTTATGACCCAAGAACATGGTGAAGATTTCTCCTAGGGTTTCACACGTTTTAGGGCAGCCTCCATCCTCTCTCCTCTTCATCCTCTTGCTTATGGTGTTTGTGAACCATTAGAGGAGTGACACTTGTGACTCTAAGCCTTCCAAAGTCAATACAAGGAGATTTGGGATTGTTATTGCTACATAACAATCAAGGTAATATTATAAACCTATTCTCATGTTAATATGATTGCTTGAATGCTAAAATTAGGGTTTATAGCCTTGGATAACTTGCATGTACAATAGAGAAACCTAGATCCAAGCATTAGGGTTTGTATGAGCACATAGAATGTTCTTAGGACCAAAACCCATCAGTGGTATCAGAACCTAGACTGGTTTAAATTGTATTGATGCTTGACATGTTTGAAAGTTTTGATTTTTTGGTTTCTGGAGGCTGGACTCGCCGAGTCGATAGCTGAACTTGCCGAGTCCATGCAGACTCGACGAGTCCAAGCTTGACTCGACGAGTCAACTCGTCAGATGGGGATATCTTCGCGATTTCTTGCTGTTTTCACTCATGGAGAGTTGCCTTATCACATTATATCAATATAAATCCATTTTTTTGATATATATGAGTATATTCTTAATCTAATTGAAGATATTTATCAATTAATAAAATATTTGTTTCCTTATGTGATAATTGATTAATTATTTTGATTAAATTGGTAGATTGTTTTGCAAGAAGTCATTAAATAAATCAAATATGGATAATTATGTGATTAATTGTTAATTTAGATTATTTTTTATTTGATCCTTATGTTATGAAATGTTTCATATTTTCCCTTTAGGTTTTATAGTTTAAATTTGGACCCAAAAGTTTTGTTGTTTTGAAATTTAAATAGTTGAAACCCTAATGTTTTGAAAAAGGTTTCAAAACTTGCCCTCAAGTTTTCGAATTTAAAATTTTGGATTAATAGTTTAATTTGATGTATATTTAAATTCTAAACCCTAATGTTTTGAAATGTTTCAAAACTTGCCCTCAAGTTTTGGAATTTAAAAGTTGATTAAAAGTTTAATTAGGAATGTTAAATTCTAAAACCCTAGTATTGTTTTGAAAAGGTTCAAATCACACCCTTATGGTTTTATTAATTAATTAAGGTGTATAATTAAAAGAGGTTTAATAAATCCATAAAAGTTTTGGTTTACAATTTAACTGAATTAAAAGTATAATTGTTAAATTAAACCACCTAGTATTTTAAAAGTGTAAAATATACCCTATACTATATATATAACATTAAAAGTCTAACATTATATATATATATATATATATATATATATATATATATATATATATATATATATATATATATGTATGAGTAAAAGTCAGTCTTACCGTTAGTAGGCCTCATTCACGAAGCTGGTCTATAAGGGGTGTTTAAGGAAATTGCCTATAAAATGGTGATTGAATGGGTATCCACTCTTACCCACCGCACTCTTGACTAGTGGAGGGTCGTTAGCCGAACGGGTAAGATAGGACAGAAACCTTCCATTATAAGTATAATGAATTATAAAAGTAACTAAATGTTTTCATCAAATTCCCAATCTTAGTTACTTAGGCAAAAGTGAATTGATGCAATTCCATGAAATTACACTTTGTGCCCTTGCAAAGACGTTAGTGGAGCATGTGTGGTTTACCGGCACACTAAATGGTTCTAAGCAAAGGTAGCAAAGGGTGACTCAATGTTTGTCATAGTTCGGTGGAGCGTGTGTGGTTTACCGGCACATCAAATAGATGACTATAACATGTGAGGGCACCATGTAAGTTTGCATGGTTATTCACACCCGCTTTGTGATCCTCGGCATCCCAGTCACAAACAAGAGGGGAATATCGAGATTTAAACATGCCATTGAAAGTTCAGTGAATCTCAAAGGATCTAGGAGTTTTCATAGATTTAAAACTTAAATTCTTTTTCGTTTTTCGTGGTGGAAATTAGTGAATCGTCATTCATTTACCTTCAAATATTATGCAATTAGGGTTACGACATCCCTCTCCCGAATTGTAGAATATTGTGCTGGGTCCTAGCCTTAGTATCTCATTTGGGTGATTTACTAAGGACTTAATCAATCAACTAACTTGAATTCTTTTTCTCCCGTTTTGTAGATGTCAAAGTTTGACAACTATGGTCTTCTCAAATCCCGTGGAACAAGCATTCCACATGAAGATGATATTCCACGATTCGATCGAGGAACAAGAGATCATACTTCACTTCCTCCTCCTCCTCCAATTATTCTCCCTAACCCACAAGTTCGAAGGCTTGAAAAGTTCAAGATCACTCAAGCCCTTTTGGCAAGTAAACATAAAGAAGGAAAGTCGGTGTGTGCACACGTCTTAGGGATGAAGTCACACATTGATAGGTTAAGAATGTTGGGATCCGTTGTCTGTGAGGAAATGGCTGTTGATTGGGTTCTTCAGCCACTTCCTAACTCATATAGTGAGTTCGTAAGAAAGTACTATATGATGAACCGTGACGTGACCCTTATAGATCTCACCTATATACTTATTGCTGCTGAATCAGCAATGGTTTGGCGCAATAGAAAAGCAAAGTTGATTGGTGAATCTGCCTTCAAGACCTCTATGGATATAGACAATGGCAATGAAATACATGCTATGATCGAAAAGTTTGATCATAAGAGAAAGGCAATGTCTAAAGTAGTTCCATGTCATGTTCCAAAAGAGTCAATTTGCTTTTATTGCCAAGAGAAAGGGCATTGGAGACGAAGTTACCCCATTTACCTAAGAGATCTAAGAGATGAGAGAGTCAAAACGTATGGCTCTAATATAGGTAAAATCCATTAACTAACTCTTTTAAGCTTCTATTCTAGATTCTTAATACATAATGTGATAAGATTACAATTGATGTTTTGAAGGATCGAAGAAAAGAAAGATAGCTTAAGGGAAGAAGTGAGCAGAATCTAACCGTGAAGGAATGAATTTCGATTGCATTTTTCGAAGATTAGATTCTTGAGCTACTACTTAGAGTTAGAATTAGATTGCTAAGAAAGATGTATTAGCATAGTTTTTCAATGAATTGCATTGTAAGGACAAAATTTTTCCGCAATAAAATAAATTTTGATTTTATATTATTTATTTATCCTTGCAATGGCGTATATGAAAAATTGATGTTTGAATGTTTCTATTATTAGAAATAATGGATTTGGTTCTTATTATATTTATGGAAAGTCGAGAGTTTACCAAATAGGAAGAGTTTCTCATCGCCCAAGTTGCAATTGGACAGAAACTTGGAATCATGCAACTTGGTTGCACGATGATTGAGAAATTTCATATTTGGAAATTAAACTAATTCATTGACAAAGTGTCAAGTGAAGGACTAGGAGATCGAGCACACAAAGTTGCGTGTTAATCAATTCAACCAGAAGAGTAACAAAGATATTCGTCATGATTTACTAAAAGTCTAGTAAATGTGATTATACTTACAAGATTAAGTGTAATTCTAGATTGATTGAAAAAGGTTTAAATCAATAGTAGAACGAATAAGAAGAATCGAGTAGGCAGAAAGATAAAAGTTTCTCCATTCTAAGAAGAAGGGCGAGTACCTTTTATGCTTTATAATGGGTCTTAATGATTAAGAACCATATCTCAATTGATCCTCTAAGTGAGTCTTAGTACAATTGTATGTTTAAGAAGAGGAATCAAGAATTGAAGAAATGGTTAAATCAAGAGGTCAATCATACTTCGTTCCAAAACAAGTCTTAGAGTTAAGATTGCGACATTGATTGATAAGAATTAGAAAGGTTTATAACATTCATCAAATGTGGAAAGTTGTGATGTCTTGGATAAGACAAAGACCAACTAGGACCAATTTATGAAGTGTTTTGATAAAAGTACACTAACTCTTGAATATTTGTTTGTCAATAAATGTTTTGACAAGAGAATCTTATATGTCAAGGAGTCAGTGGGAGTCTTAATGGTCTTGAAAAGTTTCAAGAACAAATCAAATAAACCTTATCGATAATCACTAGCACACGAGTTGAGGTTTACAACCTATCGTGATGACATTATTTTGTTTCTGTGCCAATCCAATCGAGTTAATTATGCATGTGAGTCCTATGAGTTCTCATTTTGAACGCATAAAAGGCAAAGAACCTTAATCAATGAAAGGCACATTGATAGGAAAATGTGAGCTGCTTAACTACTTGGAAGACATGATGGGCAGCTGTGTTACCACAAGGCAAGAAATCAAGATTAAGAAAGTTCGATCCATATAAGTTTGAATTTGTCGTAAACCTTGGTTTTAACAAATTCGCATGGATAGGAACACATACACCGTTTAAATCTAAGTGTCATAAGATTTCCTCCTTCATGAAAAATGATTGTGAGGAAATGCTTTCACTAAGAAAGATTTTAAGAAGATAGTGATTGTACAATTGCATTCTTGAATTCGATTATGGTTACGGTATCCCTTTCCATAATTTGAATTGTGAGGTTTGGCAATTAGTCTTAATTGTTTAGACACACATATGAGCTATCTAAGGCAAATGTGTATAAGTTTAAAAGGCCTTGATAAAAGATTATCAAATCATTAAGTATTAGAAACATGAACTTAAGAAATTCAGTAAGTATTGTTTTTCTGAAAGTTTAGCTGTTTCTGAATACATGTCGAAGCTAGTAGGAGCATAAGTGTTATGTTTATAATAATCATCATGATAGTGGGAGCATAAAAGTTATGATTGTATGATTATTAAGGCACGTATTGCAAGTTGGCAATATTAATTATAGAAAACAAGAGTTATACCTTGCAAAGTTGTAAGGGTTGTAAAGTTGTTTTGCTATAATTAAGGGAGAGAATATTATGCTTCATTTCAAATCTAAAGGATAAGGTTGAGAAATGTTAATAAATTTAGTCAAGGGTACATAGTGTGTTCTTAAAATTTCGATTATGATTACGACATTCCTCTTCACAATTCGAATTTTGAGAACATAGCAAATAAAACATTATGCGTCGTGTCCCATACGCTTCGGGTATAGGATCAATTGAAAATGCTTTAATGATTGACCATTCTAAAATTTTCCAAATGTCGATCGCATTTAGAGGGAAAAGGGACTAGAATTGGTTTTGACTAAAATAATTAAACAACTATCAAAGGACAATCCAAAGTTTGACGAGGATTGGTCGCGTGTGAGTAGTTGGAAGCATGGTATTGGATGAACCATATTGACATTATTATGAATAGAAAAGATTCTATTAAGAATGACTTGTCATATGGAAATTATGGAAATGCTTCCATATTGTATGGACCATATCGACATCATTACGAATAGATAAGATTCTATTAAGAATGAGTTGTCATATGGAAAATATGGAAACATGTACATATTGAGAATTGGATATTGAATATCTATGACTAGATTAGAAACTTTTATGGAAAAGGATGTTCAAAGAATGTACTTTGAGTGAGAGACATCACGTCTATGGAATTGTCTTGTAACAATCTCCGATAGAGAACTTTGTAATATCATTGGCAATAGTCTTTGTGACTTTGGTGTAGTGACATTACGAAAGGATCGTTGCATAGAATGTTAGAATCTAGCATATTCTATAAATAGCAATAATTTGATATTCTTTCACTTATGAAAAAGGATTTGGAGTTGTGAAATGAGAATGATTGGAAATGTGCTCAATTTGGTCTATTTCACAAAGTGAGAACCATAGGTAAACATTGTGTGCATGCTAGGAGCATGGGACAAGTGTAATAATTCAAGTAAGAAGTTGATTACCCGAAATGACAAATAATGAGTAATCGATATGGTGATAAATAAAAGGTGTTTCATTTATACTCAAAGGTTTGAGGCCATATGGGATTAGTATTATTCTTGTGTTTCACATTTGCATGTTTTGACTTCCTGGATAATTGAGTTTATTAAGAATAATCGAATTATTCAAACGGACCACAGTTAGTCATACGTTGGAAGTAAGTATGAATGAAGACTGTCATGAATTGGTTTGTAGATTGTCTAGAGCGTATTAGACAAAGCAAAGGTTTGATGCAATGTTCGTGAGTGCTTATGAATATGATTTGAGCATTAGATTAAACCCACGCTCACTTGGATCACTCTATCACGAGTGATTGGTGAGACGATAACATATTATATTCTTGAAACCGAGATGTGTGAGTTGTATCTTGCAAATCGGTTGTACATTGATAATATGTAAACGCACTAGTAACTTGGTGTTATAAAACATATTGTTGTGTGTGATTCGGTGAGTGAGTGCAAGAGAGCATTGAATCAAAGTTTATCCGTTCCTTTTATTCAAAGTAGGATAAAAGCGATATCTTTGGGCCCCTCGACGATTTAGTGATGACAAACGTAAATGCTCGGTCGGGCTAGGGCTAATTTGATTTGTTCAATTAGTCAGTCGTCATAAATCGGGAATCGAGATATAGTACAAAGAGAATGATTTGAAATCATATCTCATATGATATCTAGAATGGAGGAATATATGATCCCTTATCTAAGGACACGCGTATTTGATAGGATCAGAGTTGACAGCGGCTTTGGAAAGCTACGATTGCAGATCAGGATCTGAAGTCATACGCATAATAGTTATTAGACTTATCCAAGTGGGAGACTGTTGGATTAGTGTCTAAGTCCATAACTATTTTGGTATGTACTTGACCCGATGGTGCATGGTCCTTTTAGGTTGCCTTCACCAAAGCAACTTGATAGGATGAATTATGGAGAGAAAGGATTAAATATGATTTATTAATATATTATGAGAATAATATATTAAAGGAGAAATCATATTGTTTAATTAATATTAGTCAATAATTAATTGATAATTAGTTTTGTGACTAAAAGAGATTAATTAAACTTAAGGGACTGGAATTGTAATTATAAGATAATTGCAATTTGGGCCATGGATTGCCTTATATTAAGGAGTGGACGAATTCCATGGGGAAACCCATGAGGAAATTGTCCAAGGCCTTAATTAAAGGAGTCCATGGGTTGCTTAGGGCTAAGCATCCAAATTAGGGTTTCCTTGTTAGATAACCCTAATAGCCTTACTATATATAAGACCCTTATGACCCAAAAACGTGGTGAAGACTTCTCCTAGGGTTTCAAACATTTTAGGGCAGACTCCATCCCCTCTCCTCTTCATCCTCTTGCTTATGGTGTTTGTGAACCATTAGAGGAGTGACACTTGTGACTCTAAGCGTTCTAAAGTCAATACAAGGAGATTTGGGATTGTTATTGCTACATAACAATCAAGGTAATATTATAAACCTATTCTCATGTTAATATGATTGCTTGAATGCTAGAATTAGGGTTTATAGCCTTGGATAACTTGCATGTACAATAGAGAAACCTAGATCCAAGCATTAGGGTTTGTATGAGCACATAGGATGTTCTTAGGACCAAAACCCATCAATTTGTTGTACTTGTGTTTAGGTACGTTTTTAGTGAACTCCTTGACTGCATTGGTTTTATTTGACCCGAGGGCGAGTCGGTCATTTGTATATCAAACTTTCAGTAGGGAGCTCAGTGTACCAGTAGGTGAGCTAGAGTATCCGTTGTGAGTCTCCATCGCCAACGAACATGGGATTTCTGCTTCTTCGATCTACCGAGGATGTGAGTTGGAGATTTTTGGAGTATCCTTTCTGTTAGATTTGATTCTGATCCCCATGGGGGAGGTGTGTGTGATTATAGGGATGGATTGGCTTAGTCGATTCGGTGCCATGATTGACTGTGAAGGCCAGCGGGTGGTAGTTCGAACCCTAAGTGGGGGAGAACTGACTGTATATGGTGAGGACACCAGAGTAGGATCAGGGTTTTGTTCAGCTGCCAGGGCTCGACAGTATATTCAGCACGGGTGTGTGGGTTATCTAGCATATGTGGTGGATACGCGGTTCAGGGATCAGATTTCAGTTTCAGATATTACAGTGGTTAGGGAGTTTGCCGACGTGTTCCCGGAGGAGTTTCTAGGGATACCTCTGGAGAGGCAGGTCGAGTTCCGGATCGACCTGGTGTCGGGTGGGGCTCCTATCGCCAAGGCACCGTACCAGCTGGCACCTCCCGAGATGCAGGAGCTGTCTTCACAGCTGCAGGAACTGTTGGGCAAGCAGTTTATTCGACCTAGCAGTTCTCCATGGGGAGCACCGATCCTTTTCGTTGGGAAGGAGGACGGTTCGCACCGGATGTGCATTGATTATAGGGAGTTGAACAAGTAGATGGTGAAGAACCGTTATCCACTTCCGAGGATAGATGATATTTTTGATTAGTTGCAGAGTGCATATTGGTTCTCCAAGATTGATTTGAGGTCGGGATATCATCAGGTCAGGGTCAGAGAGGAGGACGAGGAGAAGACCGCATTTCAGACTCGTTATGGTCATTACGAGTTCGTGGTGATGCCATTTGGGCTCACCAACACGCCAACAATATTCATGGACCTGATGAATCGGGTCTGTAGACCAATGCTTGATCGCTCGATCATCATGTTCATAGATGATATCTTGGTGTATTCCAAGACCCGAGAGCAGCACGATGAGTACCTCAGGGAGTTGTTGGGAGTTTGAGGCGAGAACGGTTGTATGACAAGTTCTCGAAGTGTGAGTTTTGGCTGCGAGAGGTCCAGTTCCTCGGACATCTCGTTAACCAGGAGGAGATTTTGGTCGACCTGGCCAAAATCGAGGCAGTTATGCAGTGGGAAGTGTCGAGGTCACCTTCGGGCATCAGGATTTTTCTAGGTTTAGCAGGGTACTACCGGAGGTTTATTCGGGATTTATCTAGAATGGCAGTACCCCTCACTCGTCTGAAGAGGAAGGGGGTGGATTTCCAGTGGGGTCTAAAGCAACAGAGGACGTTTGAAACTCTCCGTCAGCGTTTGTGTGGGGCTCTAGTCTTGACACTCCCGGAGGTAGTGGAGGATTTTGTGGTGTTCTGTGATGCATCTATCACAGGGTTGGGGGTAGTCCTCATGCAGAGAGTACGGGTGGTAGCCTACGCGTCGCGGTAGCTGAAGCTGCACGAGACGAGATATCCTACTCATGATTTAGAGTTGGGAGTGGTGGTGTTCGCTCTCAAGATATGGAGACATTACCTATATGGCGTCTGTTGTACCATATACACAGATCACAAGAGTTTGAGACACATCATGGATTAGCCGAACATGAACATGAGGCAGCACAAGTGGTTGGATGTAGTCAAGGACAACGACCACAAGATCCTTTACCACCCGGTAAAGCGAATGTGGTAGCGGATGCATTGAGTCGCAAGTCAGCTGGGTCTTCCACCCCAGCGGTATATATGAGGATAGTAGTGGATTCTTCGATTGTGAACTTGATCAGGGATGCTCAAGTTGAGGGCATGCGACCGGAGAATTGTACGTTGGAGAGGATCAAGGGTGAGAACACCCGGTTTGTGCAGGATAGCTAGGGATTATTGACCCAATACGGTTGGGTATGGGTTCCGATGTCTGGTGGGGTCAAACAGACAATCATGGAGGAGGCTCATCAGTCTCACCTCTTTATTCACCCGGGGCTACCAAGATGTACATAGACTTGAGTTTGAGTTACTGGTGGCCATGTATGAAGCGAGAAATCACTTCGTATGTCGAGATTTGCTTGGCCTGTTGGATGGTCAAGGCCGAGCAACAGAGGCCGCATGGCATGCTGCAGCCTCTAGAGATTCCCATGTGGAAATGGGAACAGATCACGATGGACTTCATTACCAAGTTGCCGAGGAAGGCAAAGGGATTTGATGCTATATGGGTCATCGTAGATCGATTGACCAAGAGTGCCCATTTCTTGGTGATACGGAAGAGTTCATCGGCTGAGAAGTTGGCCGACATATATGTTCGCGAGATCGTTTCTCGCCATAGGGTTCCGGTCTCCATTGTCTCCGACCGGGATGTTAGATTTACCTCCCGTTTTTAGTAGAAGTTCCACGAGAAACTGGGCACGCGGTTGCACTTTAGCACAACATTCAATCTGCAAACTGACGGTTAGAGCAAGCGGGCCATTAAGACCCTCGAGGATATGTTGAGGGCGTGTGTCGTTGACTTCGGTGGGAGCTAGGATTCCCACTTACCGCTTGCAAATTTCACCTACAATAACAACTATCATTCCAACATTGGCACCCCGCCTTTCGAGCTGTTGTATGGGCGGAGGTGTCGCACCCCGGTTTGTTGGGGTAAGGTCAGACACAGGGTGATGGGACGGAAGGAGGTAATCTTGCAGACTACCGATAAGATTCAGTAGATTAGGCAGCGACAGTAGACCGCTCAGAGTCGGCAGAAGAGTTACGCCGACAGACGCCAATCTGAGTTAGAGTTTCAGGTTGGGTGATATGGTACTCCTGAAGGTCTCACCCTGGAAGGGTGTGATCCGCTTCAGGAAGAGGGGGAAATTGGGTCCCCGTTACATTGGGTTGTTCAGGATCATTGCTAGGGTTGGCAAGGTGGCATACAGGCTAGAGCTACCGGAGGAGCTTAGTCAGATCCACAACACTTTCCACGTTTCGCAGTTGCGAAAGTGCATTATGGATCAGGAGGCAGTGGTGTCGTTGGATGATATTCAAGTCGATGAGCGCCTAAATTACGTGGAGACCTGTGGCCATGCTAGAAAGGAAAATGAAAGTTCTACGAAACAAGGAGATACCTTTGGTGAAGGTACAATAGGAGCATCGAAGGGGGTTCGAGTGGACATGGGAGCCAGAGACAGAGATACAGGAGCACTATCCAGAGCTGTTCGCCGCGGCAGACTTCGAGGACGAAGTCTAGTTTAATTGGGGGAGAATTATAATGCCCCGATTCTCAAGTATTGATTTTATGTAAGTATTTTCTTGAATTCAAGGTCTACTTGATGAGTTGGTTTCCCTACTCGTCGAGTAGCAGCAGGTTGGTCCACGAGTTTTAGTGACTTACTCACCGAGTCGAAGAAGGAACTTGACGAGTAGGAGCCGACATATGAAACCCTAAACTCCGAGGTATTGCACCCAATTTAAAGGATCATTGGCCTCCCCCAACCTCCCCTTTACATCTCCTTGGCACCCTTAAACCCTAAATCTTGTGTGTGTGTTTCTTTGGTGTGTTAAAGCTTAGAAGAGGGATCTTGGTGAAGAAACACTTAGGGAAACAAGTAAATTGTAGCAAGGAACTCGTGGGAAGCAAAGATCTACTTCAGTTGACACCCTCTTGAAGGTATTAGGCTATTACCTTAGCTCATTTAATCTTAAATCTCTTTTGGGTGGGTTTTAGGAAAGGTTTCTTATGTTTGAGCTAAGATCTGAAGTTTCAACTTCAAATATGGACTCCCTTTGGCCTCTAGATCCATAAAGTTATCAGCTTTGGCAAGTATGAGCCTTCCCTCAAGTGTGAGACATCTTTACAAGCTTGGTTTTGTCATTTTTAGAATTTAGAGCTTTGGATGCACGTGAAGTTTGCAACTTTACGTTATAAACATGCCTTGGGAATCTGGATTTATATTTTAGAGCCTTAGCATGGCTTAAAAAGCCTATGTATGGATGAAGGACTGTAAGGACTCGGCAAGTCGCATAGTCCACTCGGCAAGTCCGATGAAGATTACCGTGGGCTCGGCGAGTCGGATGAGTGACTCGGGGAGTCAGCTAGGGTTTTCCCAACCTTTCGACACGTATGAACACGACGAGTTGTAAGGGGAAAACTCGACGAGTTGGTCGAGGAGTTTACGGCCACTGACACTAGAAACTCGGTGAGTCACTCAAGTGACTCAGCGAGTTGAAGTCAACATGGACAGTTGACCTTGATAGTCGACTTGGACTGTTGGATTTCTGGGGCATACTAGGGAATTCATGAGCATGGTGGGGACATTTAGTCAAGAAGGTCATGATGGGTATTAACTTAGCATTTATTGTGTGATAGTGTGGGATTTCCAGTGAGACAGCAGTCCGAGATTTGCAGTACTTTAGCACTACTTGCGAGGTGAGTTATCTCACTATACTAAGGGGTCCTAGCAGTGATATTATGATTGAGTATAAGTTAGTTTGCATGCTAGTTGCTATGCCATTTGGTAGGTCTGTAGGACTACCTGTGTTATTATTTGATAGTCTGTATGCCCAATGGATATGATAACCTAGCAGTTGATAGTATGTTTAGTATGAGTTAGTATTGCATGCTAGTTGCTAAGCCAGTTAGGTAGATCTGTAGGACTACCTGTTATATTATGTGATTATCTGTATGTGCATCAGTTGTGCTATATGTCAACATATTATGTGGGATGGGTTGAGGTGATACTGCTCCATGCGGTAACCAACAAACCCGGGAGCATTCCAGATACGAGCTGAGGGAGACTTGTACTATAGGCTCGGTGGTAATCCAGATGTGAGCAGTGGACCCGAAAGGCAATCTAGACTCACATTGTGGGCCCAGGGGGTAATCTAATCTGTAAGTTGTGGACCCAGTTTATGCTGTTAATTGTATATGTATTTTGTGCAGTGTATCGGTATTTTGGGGGAACTCACTAAGCTTTCGGGCTTACAGCTTCAGTTTATTGTTTCAGGTACATCACGGGATCACGGTAAGGCGAAGGCATGATCGTACAACTCCTCATGATACGTTTATGTTTCTGGGGAAAAACTTTGATATTATACATTTTGAAAACAAATATGTAATAATTGTTGGTTTTAAATGTTTTGAAAAGTTTTAAATTGGCTTGAATTTTATGGGTGTTACATCGTGCTTACAGTTTTCAGTTTATGTTTCAAGTAATTCTAGTGCAAAAGGGAAGAGCTCGGGGTGATTGTAGTGCACACACGATATAGTTCCACATTTTCATGATAACTTTCATAATTCAGGATAATTATTGATTAAGATTTATATTTATTGTTAGTTGGTGTGAGGTCATCCGGTTCAGCAACCCGAGCAGTCATTTAATTATCAGCGGATTGTCTCCTTACTGATTTTAGTAGGTCGAAAGCATCAATATTGGCCCAGGGTTTATATGTTAGGATGCTAGATGTATGTAACACCCGCAGATTCAGGCTAGTCAACTCAGAAACAATAAGCATCAAAAATGACTTTTCGATAGAAGATTATTTAGAGTAAATAATCTTAACCCAATTATAGTATATGTCACAAGGATTTTGTACATATAAAGAACGCTGAAATCCGACTTATAACGAAGAAGTTATGACGCGTCGAAGTTTTGCGACAAAACCGACACGACACTGTGCAACGTAAAAAGTGAATTGTTTTGACGAAATACTTTTTAGCCTTAAAGATCTAAATGAAATTCGTAGTGTACATTAAATCGAGAGCGTGCATATAGAGAACGTCCAAATCTGACTTCGTTTGAGGAAATTATGATTTTTCTAAGATTTAGTGTACTAGTACACAACCCGGAAATTGAATTTTAGATCAATTGATTTTTAGCTAACACAACCTAAATGAGAATTGAAGATCTCGTTAATAGAAGCTCAACAATATAAAGACAATCGAAAACGGACGTCGGATGACAGAGTTGTGATTTTTTTGTTGGGTTATGAGCATTCTAACACTCCTAAGTGTACATGCAACCCTAAATACCTTGGATCTATGTTTTCTCTATTATACATGCAAATATGAATATTCCAAGGTACTACCCTATCTAGCATACAATCTTTAGATACTTGGGTAATATAACAAGTTAGAATACATACCTTTTGATGTAGCTAGACTCCATGAAGCTCGAGAGCCTAGTGCCCCAAGTGTGACACCTCAAATGGTTCACAAAACATCAAATGCACTTGGAATAACTTAGAGAGAAATGATACACTTCATGAAATTGGCTAGCCCTCACTATTCCTTCATAGTCTCTCACGGTCACCGATTTTGACAAGAATAAGATGCTTATATAGTGTGTCACAATTAGGGTTACACCATATAAACCCTAATTCTCATGGCCTTTCATTTCCATGATCCATGGGTACAAAAACACCATGGACCGTCCATGGACCATCCTATGGGTTGTAGCCCAACTTGATAATCCATGGAGCATTAGCCCACTATACGAGTATGGATGATTTACACAATCAACCCATATATTTAATTAGTCTCCTTTTGATCACTTAATTAATTCCAAATTAATTCTTGATCAATACTAATCAAATAATCTTATTAATATATTAGAACTTATAATATATTACCAAACCTTAAATGTTATTTCTCTCATTTTAGTCTATCCAAATGCATGATGCCATGAAACCCAAATGGACCATGCCGAGTCAGGTCAAGTACATACCAAATATAGTTATGGACTTAGACACTAATCCAACAGTCTCCCACTTGGATAAGTCTAAAACTATTATTGCGTATGACTTCAAAAACCAAATGGCAATCGTGGCTCTCAAAAGCTGCTGTCGAACTATGACCTTGTCGATGAACTCTGAACTTTATCAATGACTTGTCCATTAGATAAGGGATCATATATTCCTCCATTATAGATATCATATGGACTGAGACATGGATTATAATCATTCTCTCTGTCCATTTGTTTTTCCCGATTTCCGATTTATGACGACCGACTAATCGAACAAATCACATTAGTCCTGGCTTAGCCAAGCACTTCGGGGTGTCATCACAAAATCATCAAGGGGCCCACATATGTCACTTTTATCCCGAAGGTAAAAGGAATGGATAAGCTCCGACTTATATGGCTTGTTCTACTACTTGTTGAATCATACACAAAGGCACGTTTTATAACATCAAGTTACCAATGCGTTTTCATGCAATCAATGTATAACCAACTCATAGTAACAACTCATATTTCTAGGTTTGAAGAATATAAGATATTATTGTCTCATGATCACTCGTGATAAAATCCATGAAGTGATTCCCATGAGCGTGGGTTGAATCCAATACTCAGAACTTATGAGCACTCATGAGTGTTGTAGCACCACTTTGTCCAACATCTTAGACCTTTACAAGCCAACCCATGACAGTCTTGATTCATATCTACTTCCAACATATGACCGACTGTGGATACTTTTAATAACTTAGTCATTCAGGAAGAACGACCTAGTTATTCTGGAAGTCAAAACATGCAAAGTGAAACACAAGAATAATCGAATCCAATATGGTCTCAAAACTTATGAATATAAATAACACATCTTTTATTTATCACCATATTGATTACCCATCATTCATTACACACTGTTTCAAACTATCAACTTTATACTTGAATTAAAACAATAGTTGTCCCATGCTCCAAGCATGTACACTATGTTTTTCTAAACACTAGTCATTCCATACACCAAGTATGCACACTAAGTTTGTCTATGATCTTTACTTTGTGAAATAGATCGATTGAACATAGTTCCAAAGATTCTCATTTCACAGTCCCAAATCCTTACCGCAAATGGAAGAATTCCAAATTCATGCCATTTACCGAAATCTGTTAGATTCTAAACTTATATGCATTGGTCCTCTTGTAATGATTATGCACAAAGTCACAAAAACTTGACAACAAACATTACAGAGTATTCCAATGGAGATCAATTCCATGGAACCGAAGTCTCATATTCAAATTTCATTGCCTTTGAACATTCTTCTTGCATTAAGTTTCCTAATCTTACACAGATTTAATGAATAACTTCCACCTATGGTAACATTTCCATATTCCACTTTTGACTATTACTCTTGAACAAGAGTTGCCTCTTTTCAGAATATGTCAATATGGTCTTTTCAAAATTAACATTATACTTCCAACTGTCCCTGAGCAACCAATCTTTGGTAAACCTTAGATTGTCCTCGACAATTGCTTAATCTTTTTAGTCATATCCAATTCTAAACCTTTTCCCTTCTTAATGCCCTAGGCATTTGGAAAATTTTAGAAAGGATGAATATTATAGCACATGCAATTAATCATATATCCGAAGCATATGGGACATGATTCATGATGTCTCACATAAAGACATGATACTAGACCGATCTTTTGCTACAATATTTCTATTTGCCAAGTTCTCGTAATTCAGATTATGAAGAGGGATGCCGAAATCATAATCGAATTTTAGAACGCAATTAATAGACCCATATATAGAATTTCCTTATGTTGAGCCATTCCAACACAAAATTCATATATATCCTTGACTAAAGATGATTAAAACCTCAATCTAAGCTTTTAAATTGAAATGAAGTATAATTTCCTCTCCCTTAATTATAGCAAAACAACTTTTTCAACCGCTGCAACTTCACGAATTGAACATTTTGTTTTCTATAATTAACATTGCTAACTTGCAACCTTTATCATAATTATCATGCTCCCACTAACATAATGATTATTAGCAATACACTCATGCTCCCACTAGCTTTGACATGTACTCAGAAATTAGCTGGACTTCTAGACATCAATACTTTATTGACTTTCTTACCAAAGTTCAGACTTCTGATACGAGATGCTTTGATAAAACTTAATCAAAATCATACAACTTTCCTCAGATAGCACACATGTGTGTTTAAACAATTTCAGAACTATGAAAAGGGATGTCGTAATCGTAGTCTCAATTGTTTAGACCTTTTCCATTTCTCACAAGTCCATGTTAGTGTGTCGGTTAACCACACACACACTCCACTAACGACTTCGAGAATGCAAATATCACAATTGCTATGTACTTAAAATCTATTTAGTGAAAACGTTTCCTCACCATCATGTTCATGAATCAGAGAGAAACCTTATGACACTTAGATTTTATGGTGTATGTGTTCCTATCCATGTGAATTTGTCAAAACCTTAGTTATAAGACAAGGTTAGTGACAAATCCAAACTCTTATGGATTAAGCTTGTGTAATCTTAACTTCTTGCCACCTGGCAACACAAGGGCCTGCCATTGCTTCCAAGTTGTTATGTAACCAATTGAGAACTCTCAGAACTCACATGCAAAGCCAACTTTAACTGGAATGGGCACAAAAATAGAAATATGTCAACACGGTAGGTTATAAACCTCAAGTCATGTGCTAGTGATAAACTACAGGTTTTCATTCTTGATTAGATCTTGAAGCTTTCAGAAACTTTAAGACTCCCACTGTCCTCTATCTTGCCAAATATTCAAGAGATAGTGTGGATTCTTTATCAAGACAAACACTTCACACAAGTGGCCTAAGTTGGTCTTTGTTTTATCCAAAACATCACAACTTACCAATTTCAAATGTACAAGAGTAGGGCACTTTTACTCTTTACATTTGACAAGTGTTTTAAACCTTTCTTTAAGATATGTCACTCAACTTACAGTCTTGGAGTATGACTCTAAGACTTG